>NC_139712.1:16601207-16683707 GCF_964188405.1 Protomyctophum parallelum | reverse complement strand
ACGTAATCAAAAAAGTCAATCAAAGAACAAGATTCCTTTACAGGATCACCTCACTGGTCAACAAAAACACCTTGAAGACCTTAACAGGAGCCCTCGTACAAGGTTTCTTTGACTATGCATCCACCTCTTGGTACCACAGCACCTCAAAGGCCCTTAAAACAAGGCTCAGGACCTCCCAAAACAAACTGGTCAGGCTCCTTCTTGGCCTCACCCCCCGAACCCACCTCACCCCTGCCCACTTTGACAGGCTGGGATGGCTTAGGGTCGACGACAGAGTACAGCATCTTAAAATGGGTCTGATCCACAAGATTCGATACACCACCAAGACCTGTCTAAATACTGTCTAAATACTTCCTTAATGTAAACGAAGTCCACACCCACAACACCAGAGGGAGTGCAACAAACCATGTACAACCCAGATTCGGCACAAACAAGGGACTAAATTATTTTCGCTCCTATGCCACCAAAATGTGGAACGCCCTACCAACAGTCATTAAGCCATGTGAATCCCTTGACTCCTTCAAAACCGCTCTCAAAGGGCACCTACGGATGGCTGCAATTCGAAACTGGCCTCAGTAAAATCTGAATCCCCCCCCCCCCCCACCGCCCCCTCACTGTATGTATCTTTTCCCTTTTTGCTTCCTATATGATGAATTCCTGTTCTGTTCTTTAACTACATAGAAGTGTCTATTTGGATGTCTCTAAATGTTTTGATGAATTGAACAATGTGTAACAAGTGTAATGCTTAATTGGGTCGTCCACTCACAGTTAACAGTCTTTGTATTGAGTTGTGCTTGAAATGTACTGTAATTCTACAAACTGTAAATAAATATTTCAATCAATCAATCAATCAAAAAGGCAGCTATGTGTAGATTAGGTAGAATTGATAGTACATTGCTAATCTGTGTTCTGGGTGTGGCTCAGCTCTTATAAAAACGAGGCTCCAGGAGGTGAGGGGCTAACTAGTAGTAACAATACTATACTGTAAGGGAGAGCTGCCAGGGCCTTCACGGAAGGTTTAGCCTGTTCAAACAGTGTCTCAAGTTCATAGTTTGTTGTGTTTCTTTAGTTTTGCATTTCATGTGTTCATTGCTGATTTCGAAGTTATATTTGGTCATGCCTAGGCTCACTGTGAATATGCTGTACTGTTATTTATTCTGTGTTTGTAGAGGGAAATATATATGAAAAACATGCATTCCTGGACTTTTAACTATTCTTTGGAGAAAAACAAAACAACAACAAACATGGAAACTCGCTGCTTCCTCTGCAGACACTACAGACATTATACACATAAACTACTGTAATGTAGCATTCCCTGGTCACTAATATTCAGCAGGTTATCAAACTTATCATCAACCAGGGCTGGACTGGGACAAAGATTCGGCCCGGTTATTTTCGTGTGAATTTGGCCCAGACCGGCCCACCACAACCAGTGCGCAGATAGCAGAAACTCTACCGCCCGCTCCGTCGAGGCACACACAAACAAACAAGCCCTAATACCACCACTTTTACAGAACAACATAAATGATAAAAAACAACAGACAACTACACAACCCTTTGTAGAGGGTTTATTTGTCACTCACTGATACAGGTACAGTGAAATTATCATGATGGCACTGGCAGAATGGCCTGCCGCCTATTAGTCTGCCTGCCTGTCATGGCGGCCCCCTACGGTCGCGGCCCACCAGGTATATGCCCGGTATGACCTGTGGCCAGTCCAGCCCTGTCATCAACAGATGTTATTCTTGGCTGGGTATAGTGTCCAACTTCCTTGTTCTTATGCCAGTCACAATATCTGTGGTTGTACAGTATAGCTGCATCACTGTCACATTCCTGTTCATGCAGTATATTGCAGTACAGTATGTCATTCTGCATTCTGGAAGAGTCTCAGTTGACAAACAAACCCTATACAATTAACAACACCACGTAGGCCAAGAACTGCGGACAATCACACACGTATGATTTTTTTGTTACTGTTAATGTCTTGCAAAAATGAGAACATTTTCTTTATTGTTATATACTTTTTTTAAGAGTAGGACACGAAAAGCATACCAGCATAACTTAATAAAGTATATTTTATTGTTATTGTTATTTTCCCTTCCCCTCTTGTTTCTATCCAAGTCTCCTGACAGCAGGAGAGTAAACTGACCGTGACTGACAGCCTATCACACCTTTTTCCTGCCCTGCTGCCTCTCTTTGTGTGAGCTGTCTGTCTGTCTGTCTGTCTGTCGAGACTGACTGACCGGCTGTATGACTGGCTGTATGACTGACGACTGAACGACGTGGAAGATTCCCGGTTCAATTCCCTGGATCTGGAAGGACAAATCTGGGTGGGGAAGTGAATGCCGACCACGCAACACCGCTGCCCTCCCCCAACACCGCTGCCGTGCTCTTGAGCAAGGCAGGGAATCCCCAACAGCTCAAGTGGAGCTTCTCAGTGTACAGTACGATAGTGGATGTTCTGGTCAACTCCCTGGCTTTAATGTGTTCATACTCCAGTTTTAGGTGATAATGTGAACACCGGAAACTACAACATGACGTCACGCCGCGGAGGAAAGTGACACCCAAACACAAATCTCTTGTTTTTTTTACTAATACTAATATATATTCTGTCAGAAGACTTTTTATTTATTTCGACGTCAAGCCTAAATGGGTTAAAACAAAACAAAACAAAAATGGACTGACTAACGTGTACGTCTACCTCTATACTCCCTGAATCTAACAATATGTCTAGCTTTCAGAATGTGTTCTGCAGGCACGTGTAGAGGGGTGGCTTTTGGGGCTTGAATATTATGTATTTTAATGTTTACATTGTAGGCCTAATGAGAAGATATTGCTTATTTTACTGTCCAATGACATATATAGGCCAAGTTACTGTGTAACATCTTGCTCCATTAGCAATAAGACATCCAATGTAGGCCCACTACATTTCTGGTGTGAAACAGAACACACACAAAGACCACCAACAAGAATTGGCGCGCTCTCCTTTTCATGGCTTGGGCAAATTGGGCCCCTGCCTCCTCAGTGCTCTCTGCACGGCCCTGCATGGCGTTCTGCTAACATGGTTAGGGACTAGCTGACTGGTTTTCTGCAGCCACTGGTTGTGCTTCATTACTACGTAGCTACCCGACTAGGTTTCCTGGAGGAATGAAAGGGCTCCGGGCAGGCAGTGTCTGACTGTTTGACAGCCTGGTTCCAGCAAGCCCTCTGTTCCAGCCCTCTGTTCCAGCCCTCTGTCTGTCAGCAGAGCTAATGACTCCAGGGGTAAATAAGGCTCTGTGTTTACTGGGCCACAGTGAACAAACAGACGGACGAACAGTCGCAGGCAAAACTCATGCCATGTGACAACCTCGTGCCTCTCCACCTCTATGGCATGGTGTATGTGACTGATTATTCTGCGTTAAGAGTATAACAGTAAGAAAGGAAGAGAAGGCGAGAGAAAGACAGTAGGAGGAAGAAGAGAAGGAAAAGGTAGAAAAGTTGAACAGAATAAAGGAGAAGGGAAAACAGAAGGCGCCGATGGCATGGTTAGGGCACACCACATATAGGGCTCGATTTTCGTCGCCGCCGTTACCCGCGCCGCGGCCCACAAGTCAGCCGCTGCCCGAAAATTACGAGTATAGGAGCTTGCTCTGTCCCTTAATGGTATTTTGAGTGGGTGGAGGACAAGTGAGACTTCAAGGCAGCAACGCATCACTCTTCCATGCCATGCCATTGGCTATAGATCGTAAGGATATGAAGCAATAATAGAACTGGGCATAACGGGCAATGGATAAGGGATCTCTTAAAGGCAATGGCATGTGGCACGGTGATTGGTTTCATTATTGTAACGCCCAAACCACACCCATGCATAATGTAACGGGTACAGTGGAGGTGTTTTAGGGATTTAGACAGGTGACCAAAATAGTGTATTTAGAATGCTCAAACGAAAATGGAGCCCCGTAGGCTTCAATGCAGCCTAACAGCCGTGTGTCACTCCCTGTCACTCTCTCACCATTCCCCGTCACTCTTCCACTGTACTAGCAAACAAAGACCTAAAAAAAGAAGAGAAGATGGAAGGAGAGGAGAGGAAAATAATAAGAAGGGATAAAGGGATGAGAGGAAGAAGATGAAAATGGATGAGACGATCAGTAAGGAGATGAAGACAGAGAGGAAGATGATGATGATGATGGGGGGGGGGTGTCTGGGTTGCCTGGATACTGAGAGGAGAGGTACTCCTAAATATAAACCTGGAGAGTGAGAAACAGAGACCCTAACCCACTTACAGCTGTCAATACACTGGCATTGCTACATATTGTCTCTTTTTTTTTTACTGTATGGGATTAGGATTTTTATTTAGTTCTGTCAATCTTGCCACTCCCAACCTTGTATAATTTATTTGTCACTCTCATGTAACTTTGTTCTATGAACAAAACTGATTCATTGTAGACATTGGCCTTGGATTGCTAAACAGCTACCTCCGCCATAAAATAATCATATTGATGGAAATGTGAAAAGTTAATAATATTGCTGCTGCTACAATGTCTGCGGAACCAGAACAAAATAATTTGACTCTCATGTACCAGCGCACACAATAAGTATAACAATAAAGAAACCCCTGTACCTTCATAGTCAGCTCAGCATTCAATAATATTTGATTGTAACAACTGTGACAAACAGATAGACAGACAGAGAGGGCTCAAGGAGGTAAGCACACCTGCTAGACACCATACCGTACATATACACACAACAGATGCACGCAATGCCAATTAATTTCCCCCACTCCTTCGTACTGTAGACCCTAGTCTAGTGGCTCAATGGTCGGATGTAACACCTCCCTCCTATTCCTCCTGTTTGCAAAAGGTGTTGTGTTTTGACGAGGGTTTTGTTTGTCACGCGCACACACACACACACACACACACACACACACACACACACACACACACTAACAGAGCAAACAGCAAATTACAAGCAGATCACTGATGAAAGTCAGTACTTTACTAATGAAGCACTGCATGATGCCACAGCATGTCAAATTGAACCATACTCGCTCTCAATTCAATTAAATTCAAATGGGCTCTCTCCGATCGGGTGGTCAGCAGTGCCCCCACCTGGCCATGTGATAACAACACAGTGTGAGGTGTGTTGGTAAATGAGGGAGTGGAAACGTAGTCGTTTGCATTATGCTTTCATCTACAAGCTGTCTTTCTAATATGGCATCTCGCTCTCTCACATTCATATTAACACCAGGAGCATTTTGCAAGGCATACGCTCTGCCGTAGCATGGCAGGATGCCAAATCCAACTACAGTATCCCATGAGTGAGTGTCTATAAGTAGTGGTGCAGAGTACTTCTATCTCAGAGGCAAATAATAGTAGTACTTCAGTCAAAATGTTCTTTCCATCAAAGGTTGCCAATACTAGAATGAGCTCCCATGTCACACTGAGGGACATCCCCACTTTCAATTGGAAACAGTGGTTAAAAAACAACCAGTCTTATGATCACGTATTCAACCTTTATTATTATTATTATTATTATTATTATTTAATTATTTAAGTTCTCGGAGAGACCATTAAGGGAACCCCTCATTTACAATGATGCCGAGATTACATTAAAAAAAAAACAGTAATACAACAATTAGTTACAACAAACAATTATATATTCAGCAATCAGTTAAAACAGCAACATACAGGTGATGGACGGTTATTGAGTAAATTCCTAAAATGACCAATTGATGCCAGGATATTAAGTTTAAGTTCTTGTTGCAAGAGATTCCAAGAATCAGGTGCACCGATGCTGAAAGCAGCGAATCAGGTGCACCGATGCTCAAAGCAGCGAATCAGGTGCACCGATGCTGATTGTATCGTAGCTGTCACCAGTAATAAACCTCAGAGCTGAGTAGTGAACTGAGTCCAGAGGCTTGTGATGTATATGGAAATCACAATTTACAATAATATAGTTTAAATAAACTAAAGTGGATCTTTGTGTCTCTCATGAGTGAGAGACAGGCATGTTTGAACAGGATGCATGGACAGAACAGGGGTCCCTGTATGCTAAGTGGATCTAGCTTGCTGATATCAGCTGCAGGCAAGCACCTACTGGGCTCCCTGGTGACCATACCTTATTTGGACATGAGTGGACCACTTTAGACCATTTGGGACAGTGGGGGTTTGGGAACCACCTTTTGCCATGTTCGTGCCCCGCGTTGCGATACCTCTGTCTGTACTGTACCCCTGCGTTTTCAACCCAGCTCTGTGGTTTCTCTCTGCGTGATGTGCTGATGTTGTGGATACATAACATTCACAGAGAAACACGGAGCAGCAGACACACGACATACACGGAGAAACAACAAGACACAATCCGCTCAGCGGGTACTTGGAAAAATGTCTCTCCTCCAAGGGGTAGGCCTAGTACAAAAGGGGTACCTGGGCCAAAAAAGTTTGATATCCCCTGGTGTAAGAAGTACTCGTGCTTTCTAAAAGCAGTGAGACATAATAGGACACATGGGGAATCGGGGAGAACAGCTGTGAGAGGCTTAGCAGGATGCATTTATCCCTATAGCAACAGTTCAGTGATCTCTCTCACCCTCTCTAATTATCAGCTTTGTCCTTTGGGTCATCTTCTCAAATTAGACGACATGCTGTTGAAGGCTTGTTAAAGCCTGGAAGAGAAGTGAGTTCCGCTCTGACTGTGTTTTGCCTGGAAGTCTGCACTCTGCACAACATCTCAATGTGGAGCCCCGGCCCGATATCCTGCCACACTAATAGACAGCGCAACACCCCATCCTTTGTCCGTCTTCTCCTACCAAACCACACCGTTTGCACACATCTCACCATGCACAACACCAACAGCATGCCTGTCCAGACATCAACCACTACTTTGCATTCATACAACTGTCATATTTACAGTACAATACCCATTTATATGAAATAACACATTCTTGCGCAAGCTCAACAGCCTACGTCAAAATCGTCATGTTGGCGTCTACTTACGCCAACTGCGTGCACTAAATGGGGCCAGTCCTTCACAGTGACACACGCGTTACATGAACCACGCGACCGGGATGGTTTGATACCCCTTAATGTCGCAGGATCGCGTGTTGATTCTAATGTACAGGATTATATAGGTCACCACTTTTGGTGTGACACTCTGTTTCTGTTTACATTGCGTTGTCAACACGTGCTGAGTAGATTGACAGATTTCGGAGAAGACTGATAGTTTAGGCTTACCATACGTCCTCTTTTGGGGGACTGTCCGGGTTTATTTTTATAAATTCCTTCAAATGTCCGGGGTTTTACACATATCTGTACGCTCACAGACCATTCAGACCAATGTGTATTACAATGCACGTTCAATGGTTCATAGTGGAAAAACACTGTGGGAGGCGGACTTTCAGCCCAAACCCCGGAATGTGTATTATTCATAACATGCACGCTGACAGCATGGTCCCGACAGCAGGTCAGAGAAAGGTTCACTCTCCGCGAGGAAAGCTTGAATTGCAAAAGAACTATCTCATCATTGACATGCATAAAGGTTCTCAAATTTTCTTTAATTCTTTAATTTCAGGGACCCCCATAACTCTGAGAGTAAAACCAAATGGACCCATTTGGAGTCCCATTTGATTCCATTTGTACAGTATCAGAGTTAAAAGTTATAAAATGGTCCATTTGGTTTCATTTGTACACTCTCAGAGTTACAGACCAGTAAGGGTCCATTTGGGTCCATGTGTACACTCTCAGAGTTACAGACCTGTAAGGGTCCATTTGGTTCCATTTGTACACTCTCAGAGTTACAGACCTGTAAGGGTCCATTTGGTTCCATTTGTACACTAACTCTTTCAGTGCCACAGTCAGTCAGCCATCTTTCTCACAGGTGCCAGTTTTTCATACCGATATAGAAATCTTTGAAGACGCACAGAATATGTTGTGCTATGCCAAAATATGATGCCACATATCTCAAATGAAAGATCTACTACTCTACTTTGCCCAGAAAAAAAGAAGTGAGTCGTTTGCTTTTATCGTTCTGAAGTTATTGGCCGTTGAATAAAGTTTGGTTTCATAAAAACGGCCATCTTGGAAACAAACAGCTGAGAAAACTGCGTTTTAGTGTGAGGTTCTTTCTCACTCAGAATTCTCACTAAAGACTTTTATTTTTGATTTCAGTGATATCACACAGTACTTGTTCTCAAAAAAAAGGGGAAAAAATAGTTTTTCGATAAGACTTGGATTCATGTTTGGCAAGAAGGTTTCAAATTACACACAGTGAGTTCAGTCAGCTGAGAGTCTTGAGAAAATATCGCCCCTCTCACACACACACACACACACACACACGGGGGAGAAAACTTGTGTTGTTTCTGCTTGAGTTTCGATCGAGATTACCGAGCCGCCGTCCCCAGGTGGGGGTCCGCGGGGGTCCCCATCTCGGCCGTCTCTGGTCCGTTTCGGACGGGGGGGATCTCGACTAGCGAGCCGCTCTCAATCATAGAACTAATGTTGATTGTCGAATGAGGCTGAATTTGTTTTACTTCCCCTGTCCACAGCCCTCTATCAAATTTAGTTTGTTATAGTTTTATTTTATTTTATTTTATTTCGTTTCAATTTACGACGGAGAGCATACTCTCGCTAATCGTTCTCTTCATTTCGAGCGATGCCAAAGTATGCTCCCCGTCGCACGCACACACACACACACACACACACACACACACACACTCTTCCCAAACATGGAAGACACCCCCCCCCCCGTGTGTGTGTGGGTTTTTGTATGCTTTCAGCCTGTTCTTGTGACAGGGAATACTAATAATAACAATAACAACAATAATAATAATAATAATAATAACAATAATAAGAAGAACAATAACAACACTAATTACAGTACAGTACAGTACAGTACAGTACAGTACAGTACAGTACAGTACAGTACAGTACAGTACAGTACAGTACAGTACAGTACAGTACAGTACAGTACAGTACAGTACAGTACAGTACAGTACATCAAACCAATCAGCACATTGGTGGACCGACGCGCTGTTTACAGGATCAACTCCTCCTGTGCCTGTGGCCGTATAGGTGCCTTATTCAGTTGAAAGTCGTTCATGGGATTTATTACACTTGACTTACAGAGCTAAGCTCAGTAAATCATTTCCTGCAGCGAGAAGCAAATGACTCTTGTATCATCAGGTGCCTTCAATCCCCTGCAGACCACACACACACACACACACACACACACACACACACACACACACACACACACACACACACACACACACACACACACACACACACACACACACACACACACACACACACACACACACACACACACACACACACACACAACACACACACACACACACACACACACACACACACCTTTTATTCTTGCCCAAAGCTTGCTTCTTTTTGGAAATCTCACAGCGGTTTTTGGATTCTCTATGACTAGCTTGTTCTCCAATTCCCACTTTTGGCGTGTCACCTGTAGCAGGCAGATTTAACAAATTACAGGCCGACTTGCTTGCTTTTGCGTCCCTCATAGTCAGATGTCGTATATTGCGCCACTGGAAGAGCCATTCTAGTGTGTCATCCTGGTTAAAAAAACAATTGTCAACATTTGTCCATTTAGAAAAAATATATACATTCAGTTAGAAGTTCGTTGGAAACCCTCTACAGAACCTGGGACCCATATTTCACTTGTATATTAGCCTGAGCTAACGTGTTAGGTTTCTGGTCTAGAGGGGCGGGTAGCGGCTGAGATTTGCACACGCCCTGATTGGATCTCATCGATCTGTCCGTCACCCCCGGCCCCTCCTCTCCCCCCTAGTGCAGCGCTACGTCACATCATTTGGAGCGATGCCCACCCGGAAGGGTTGACTCCCACTTTTAGACCAGAGCGGCCAATGCGTTCCTCCAGGCTTTGAATTTTTGCACCAACAAAAATGAAAGCCTGGTACCGAGGCTACTTGTATATTAACTCCTAAATAATTTAACCCTACCTAGAACACCAAACCCCGGGTTGATTTTCACCCAGAATTTTTATTTTGGTAATGTTGCTGAGGGGTGTTTCAGTGATGCTCGGTGACATCATAGAAGGTAGTTTTGTTTCCCTGGTATTTTCTACAGGCAGGTGTTCCAGTGAACTTCACCCGTGTTTAGTGATAGTGTGATAGAGAAAAATATCATACAGCCACAATGGATAATAGATCATAGAAACTATTGAATGCACTTCCCATCACAATCAGAACTGCAGCCTCACTCCCAATCTTCCACCGTTGTCTGAAAACCCACCTCTTCTGACTCCACCATGGCCCATAGCACTAGCCCCTTAGATAGCACTTTATGTAGATTTAGATAGTATTTTAAATATCGCACTTTATGTAGACTTAAACAGACTTATAGCATGTTACGTAGACAGCACTAGAATTGCATTTTATGTTGTCATAGCACTTTATAGTACACATATATAATATAGTATAGTATGTATAGTTTACATAGATACTCCACTGTTACGCTCTTAGCTTACGCATGTTTCATGACAACTACTTTTTATATATGTGATGTATGCCATGCTTTTTGTTATTGCTTAATGTAAATCGCTCTGGATTAAGAGCGTCTGCTAAATGCCTAAATTGTAGAGAAGTGATGAAGAGTCTGTGGCCAAGTTGGAGGCAGGTGGAGTGCTGCTCAGCCCGTAATGAGCTGACTCACACAGCGATGTTGCCTCTTTGATTCTGATAGTGGGATTACCATTTTGTTTTGTCTCTTATTTGCATGAGTTCACTAATTAATTCTACTCCCAGTCCCCTCTGGGCATGGGTGAGAGCGGGTGGGTAATTGTTAGGGTTTGTTTTGGTCACTTGTGTGACACAACCTTGCTGTCTTCCGCACTCACATTGGAAATGCATTGAGGCGGCCATGACACACAGAAGACACAGGACACAAGTGTGTCTTGTGTGTGTCTTAGGTGTGAGTGAGGCCTAAGAACCTTTTTTATATAGTGCCTTTATCCAAGGCGCTTTACATACTGTAGATTGTGCATTACATTCACACACACATTCATACACCGATGGCGGCGGAAAACAATGCAAGACACCAACCAGCACATCAGGAGCAATTAGGGGTTCAGTGTCTTCAGGCTCAAGGACACTTCGACACTAACTCTGGGGGAGCCCGGGTTCGAACTCACACACACACACACACACACGTTCAAGCTCACATGAATGCACAAGCACGGACTGTAATGATCCATTCAAATTCATATTCACACTGCACGCCTGCGGGGGACGGGGGGACGGGACATCTAAGCCTCCTCCATCACGGACAGGCCGGCTCCCTCACATCACACAACATACAATCCACATCAAGTGTGCTGGCGCATCACTCTGATGAATCGTTTCATAAATATCCACTGAAGCGAGCATGGAGCTGGTCCAGAGTGTTGTTGGGGGTGGAGCTATATGTTCAAGTGTGTCAGTCAATGGCTCAGTGGTCCTCGGGCTGACACATGCATGTGTGTGTGTGGGTGGATGGCTCTGGAGTGGAGTTCCCAATGAGTCTTTTCCCCTCTGTCGCATGGCCTTTTAGTGGTTTAAACACACATAGACTCACATGTGGACAAACAAGCCATAATACAATGTGTGAGCATGCAGAATCGCACAGGTGCACGCACGCACGCGCACACACACAAACACACGCGCACGCACGCACGCACGCACGCACGCACGCACGCCCCACTTATTGAGGTATTCCTGTAGAAAATGATGATAAATTCGTTCTAAATTGCAGCTTGGCCAGTGAACAACAGCCCTGCGTCTCGGCTAATAGCTAGTGGAGCTTCGACGGGCCTCGATACCCGTCCTACGGGAAGCCCTTGGCGTGATGAATGGCCCCGTCCCGTCCTGAGCCATTTGTTGCCTTGATGAATGTTACCGCGTCGCCCGTCAGCCTCACCGGCAAATGGGAGCCCTGTCGCATGGGGGTGATGTACTGTAACAGCCGTCATGGCAAAACGCTGCTCGGTGACCAATACACCGTGGCCTCTAAACGCTGCTTGGTGACCAATACACCGTGGCCTCTCCCAGAGGGCGGACACTCTTTATCAGATGACGCCTTACAACGCCACAACTGCAGAACTGATCCCTGGACTGCATCCGTCTGTCATAGGAGTGTACGTGTGTCCCTCCAGGCAAGCCAAGAGGGAGACAGCCATTAGGGGCCAGACAGTGATGTAACAAATGTCCAATACTGGCACTGGACGGCTGTTTGTGGCCAGTCTTAGAGATGATGTTGAGGGGCCTTACTGGATATGGCAAAAACTGAGACAGCCAAGTATATAAGATTATGGTAAACAGGAGGTAGGCCTATCACCCATAGATATATGGAAACCTAGATATAGCCTCATTTTCCCGCTGCAGTTCATCGGAGCGACCTGTACCGCGGCCGCCATACTGGAAGTGCCATCCGAGCTGTCTAATGCATTTATGTCCATTGAAGCGGGCAGTGTCTCCACTATTACAATCATCACAACTAACATTGTGACAAATGCCAGACATGGAGTTATGGACCCAGTATAGGCATCTAAAATGCATCAAAATACTACTTACCAAGAAACAGTAATAGTCACGAAGCATTTCTGTCAGTCCAGTCACTGAAAGCTATAATACACATGAAATATGCTTATATGCCATAATGCAGAATTGCCTTTTATGTCTATATCCAACATCCTCATCATGCAATTCAGTTTTTTTGTCCAAACATTCAATAAAAATACCACAACTAAATAATTGTACCAAAAAAACTTCTATTGCTATCCACTTTGAAAAAATGAAATAATAGACCGTCATTGAGTTTATTTTCTCTCATTGGCCAGCAGCCAATGAGAGCGACTGAGAGCCAATGAGAGCGAGCCATCTAGCTTTCTATATACATCTATGGTTGCCACTATGTATTGTAAATGATAGTTTGTCCATTGTGGTGAAGCCTCAATTTGTAAAATGAAGACACAGTCACACAGCAATAACATAACATGATGAAGGCTGTTGAACACATCTTTGTTCCGCACCAATCTCATCGCAAGCTGCACACAACAAACGTCTGCTTGTACAGCCCCATATCTCTGGGGACCATGTTTGGACTGCAGCAAAGTCCAATTTATTTCACACATCTGAGCATGGGAGTTCGGCAGGTTCCAACTAATTAGTTGCTGTTGCTGCTTCCGCACTGCTGCCTCTCATGAGCTTGCCCTTTCCAACATGGCACCCACAGATACAGACGCCCTAGATTCTATCCTGCCAAAAAAGGACAGAGGCAGCATATCCGATGAAAATCTTAAAAAAGATATTTAACCAATTTATCATTCTGGATGCATTACGTCATAGACTGCATGGCCTGCAAGTACTATGAGAATGAGTCTACTGTGGCAATGTGTTGCATAACCCAGGGGCATGGCATTCCCAACGCGCATCACCCTGGTATTCATAATTGAAAGATGGCTAAAAATGGCAACCCGGAGCTAATTGATAATGTCCCCATTTCCAGCTTGACATCATAGGCGTTGGTGCTAAAATACTAACTGGTTCCATTGGCACACACATGTCTGTGTGTGCATGTGTGTTATAACCAATATAATGCAGGAGGATGCTAGACTGACTCAGTGTTTAGCACTGATTGGCTCCCATGGGAGAATCTCTACCACATGCTTTCTTTTGTGTGTGCATGCATAGGCGCATGCATGCGTGATGCATACACGTGACAGAGAGAGAGGGAGTCAGACTCTACCTCAATTCACTTTCCCTGTACGCTATTAGGGAGTGCTTGATTTCGCTGGAGGCGCGCCGTCTGAAATCAAACCTATGGAGGGGTGTCCCATTCACACAGCTTGACACCTCAGCATTGATTGCCTACACCTGGTCTACAGGGCACCGCTCCATGGATGCGTCTATAAAGTCTACCCGAGTGTTCCGTTTAGTTTGGTTCTCTCTTTCCCAACACATCGCTGGGTCCGCCGCCATGTGACACGCATGGCGAGTTTGAAGTCAATCGGTCGGACCATTCTCGAGAAGGACAGACATTTTGCACTATTACAGTGAGGTAAATATGGGTTTTCAATGTAATGAGTCCCAGGATGGAGGGATGGTCTTTTAGATGAGTCCCGACTCCCAGGGACATTTTATGAGTCCCACTTCAGCGACGTAAAGAGACATATTTTGCCATTTTTACAAATTTAACTCCCATTTCATTTTATATGGTTATAATTCATGTAGAAAAAAGAAGAAGAAATGATTATTATAACTAAAGCTAGCAAAATAAAAAAACAGTACAGTAGTACAGTAGTGCATCCCGTGGATGCAGAGGTCGTCGTTTTATTGCGTCCCTTAACTATAAACTGCGTTTTGGGATGCAAAATGCACTCTATTTTAATCTCTGCTATTATTGTTATTATCATTATTATTTATTATTATGTTGTTGCAGTGAAACTGTAGACCAGTCTGTGGAGCATGCCAGTTCGCAGCTTGTGCCAGTCAAAAGGCGCACAAAGCATGATGGCTTGGTTGGAATTCTTGACACCATTATTTTAAAAACGCCACACACACACATACACACACACTTTGACAGCAGCAATACATTGTAATGGGGGCCGGAGGGTTGCCGAAACACCCACGTTGCAATGCTGGGACTGGTGCTATTGAATGAGATGGAATGAATAGGGCTGCATCTGAGACGTTAAGTGGATCCTTTCCTCTCAGTTTATTATATCACTGTCAACAGAGAAAGCGAGGAGAATGAGGTACTGCTTGTAGATGTAATGAGTGAGTGGTGTGGGGAGAGAAGAATGGCATCTCTACAATGGAACAAAGTCTGTCAAAGGTCGACAATGAGAGAAAGTTACAGAGATGCAAACAAGGTGAGACGCGATGAACAAGAACGTGGGACAGGGAGAAGTATAAAAAAAAGTGTGTCATTCTAACACTGCTCTGCTCCCCTCCATAAGCTGACTGCCTCTCTCTCGTGGTTTAATGACAGATAAAGACATCGTGTGAAAGGATAGAGTCGTGACTGGAATAATTACCACTTTCTTATTCCAAGTCTGTAGTGTGATGAGCCCTTACAAGGAAGCCTGACTTTGACAAGTTAGAGTTAATTGCAGCGTAAATCTCTGTGAGTATGTATATGACCTCTTTCTCTCTCTCTCTCTTTCTAATGGCAGGAGATGCAGGCGGAATTATCTGATGAGGGCATCTACTGCAGGGGTTCTCAACCCGTGGGTCACGACCCCTCTGTGGGTCGCCAAATTATTTTGGGGAGTCCCCAAATTATTTTCAAAATTTAAATTTATTTATTTGTAATTATTACACACACACACACACACACACGCACACGCACACGCACACGCACACGCACACACACGCACAGAAAGTGCCAGAGATCCACCCTGAGGAACCAATCAGTGTTTAGAATAGATAAGAAAAGACCTCCATGGAGAAATGGCCTGGTAGGAGCAGAAAAGAAAAAGCCGGGAAAAGTGGATAAATCAGTTTTCACACTTTCAGAGCATAATGAGGACATACCGGTCATTAGATTTAGTTTTGGCGCTTTGGCATTGTTCAGATCAACATATGGAATTAATTCTGTACTGGCAATATATGGAGCATGTCTTGAGTGTACAGGGCTTGATGAGGTCAGATCAACATGTGGAATGTCAGAACAGGTCAGCTCCATATATGGAGATCTAATCCATATTTTGATGAGGTCAGTGTCGTGATCTTCATAATATGGAGATGGCCATATACAGTAGGTAGCGTGTCACAAGGCGTGACTACCATATATGGTGGCGTGACGTGTCACAAGGTGTGACGGACTGATGGCCATATATGGTGGCGTGACGGAGTCACTGTCGGAGTCATTGACAGGTTCTGCAGGTTTTCATAGTTATCTGCGACCTACAGTCGCAATAAATGGTATGTTCAGAATTCAGATAAGACATCACTCATGGTGTTACACCAAAATACATATTAACAAAAATCACCAAATGAACGCCACGACACAACAGGTGGAATTCATCATCTGATACACCTAATATGCAGAGAAAACCTACACTCAAATATAGAAATGTCAGAGCTTTTTGAACGAGGACCAATGTGTGTATAGTGTGAACATAGGATATCATATCAGAAGGTGGATTATTTATTTGACCAGAGCCATTGATTGCTACATCCAAGGGCATCTTTGATTAAACTCTCTCTCTGATCTGTCTCTCTCCGTCATGTCTCTCTCTCTCACTGACCTGACACTAGAGCCATTATTCACACACACACACACACACACACACACACACACACACACACACACACACACACACACACACACACACACACACACACACACACACACACACACACACACACACACACACACACACACACACACACACACACACACACACACACACACACACACACACACACAGCACTCCTATACAGCCGCAAAGGACGACAAGGAAGAGTAATTTTGCTCTCGGCAGGCACGATTCAACTTCCAACACACTAAGCAATCATCCTACAATAACACTAATTGGAATTAATCATACATCAGCAACCATTCAGCTATGCATTGCAATATCTTTTTGCATTTCACACAAAAGAATATGGATGAACCAGTCCAGCACTGCTGATTATATAGCACACTGTCTCTTCCATTACCTCTCCTCCCTTTCTTACTTTATGGTAAACACCCCTCTCTCTCTCTCTCTCTCTCTCTCTCTCTCTCTCTCTCTCTCTCTCTCTATATAGCAACAGCACTCAGATGTTCATATAGAGCTGCACGAGGTGAAGAGCTTAAATATTTGAAGATGGCAGCTCAAGGCTCTCACCTGTATCACGTGCACACTCATAGACATCCACAGGTATGTGAACGCGCACACACAAACCTGGAGCAAAAAGACGAGAAGAACTATTTCTGGTGACAGCAGCAGGGTTTTCTTTTTTAGCTAAAACTGCAATTTACCAATTATTTTACCATCAGCCTGAAGTGGGCCTGGGAGCTATAGGGTTGCCGACTCCCAGAGTTTCAAATAAGGGACACCACATCAGCCTGAAGTGGGCCTGGGAGCCCAATTAGTACCACTTTTTTGCTGGACCTTGACTGCATTTGTAGTACACTCTTTTGGAAAAAAACAACACCATTTTTACACTCAGTGTTATGGAACTCAGTAGTGGGTAGAAGATCCAAAAGCAGCCACAACAGCTTGGCACCTCCTCCTCATCCTTGCTGTGGGATGGTATCCCATTCGTCAACCAGGTTTTGTTGCAAGTCATCCAACGTGGTTCTGTTGGTTGCACGCTCCCACAAGTGTTCAAATGGGTTGATGAGGTCTGGACTCCCAAATTCTGGAGGTAGTCTGTGATGATCCTGGATCTGTGGGGGGGGGGCAAGCGTTGTCATCCTGGAGGATGGCGTTAGGACCCTGATTCTGAAGATATGGGTTCCACACTGGCTCCAGAATCTCCCGATATCTCACTGCATTGAGATTGCCTTTAATGATAAGTTGTTTATTGCCTGTGAGAGAGATACTGACCCATACCATACCAAGCAAGTCAAATTAAGTGTAAAAATGACCAATACGTCGCAATCATCCAATCCACAGACACTTAAAACTGTAAAACAGAAGACTATTTTTTTTAAATCTCATTCAGGGAAAGGCAGATCTATATTATAACAATTTCCCAACATGCATGTATCTTGTTTGCATTTGTTCCTGTCCGACTGTTAGTGTAATATACTAATATACTAACTATACTAACTCTTGTATAGACATAATGATGACATATTATGTCTATAACCAACAAATGCACCCCGCTTACCCAGTAACAGCAAAGTGCAACTACAGGAATTTGTCAAAAAACATACTTGTTTAGTGCTTTTAACATAACAGTCTGTGTAATGTGTATTTCTCATGACTTAAACCAATGCATGTCTCTGAAGACACCCACATTGTGGCCAGTTTACAGACACCCACATTCGGTACAATACACATTTCCAAACAATTCCTGTTAAGGGCAGAGCAATAAAGTTGATATTCAATGCCTTGTCTGTATAAGTACTCACGTTGATCACATTCACTGCATCATGTCCCTCCCTGCACAGTGCACACTAACAAGTGTATATTCTGTTAATGACTTGGCACTCAACATGCACACGCGCACACACACACACACACACACACACACACGCAGTCTACACACATTACCACCCACACCCACACCCACAAGTCTACACACATCACCACACACACCCACAGGAGTAAAACTCAGACCCACCAGCCCTAGCTCACCTCGTGGGCCACAACGGAGGAGATGCGCACAGCCCGTCTGACCCTTCCATTCCTGCCTCCTTCCTGGGGGAGGCTGTCTCGCCCGCTCAGAGACACCTCGCTCACCCGGTCGGCCCAGGAGGACCCTCGGGCCACGGGGACGTCCCGCCAGACGCCGTCCGTCCCTGCAGACCCGCCCCAGCTTCCTCCCCGTACCCGCCCTCCATCTGAGCTGCCGCCGCCGCCGCTCCCCCGTGCGGCCAAACCATCCACCCACGTGGCCCTGCGCCGCCCCGCGCACCCTCTGCTTGCCCCCAGGGAGGGGGAGGGCAAAGGAGGCCCCACCGTGGGAACCGAAGGCACCGTCAGCCTGACACCCACCCCGCAACAAGCCTGATGTCCTTCTCCTGGACGGAGACGGAGCAGGTGGTCGGTCTGCCAACGATTACTCCAGGCAGAGGCAGAGTTGGGCTCACTGGAGCGCGGTGGGCGGTGGGATGGGATGGGGTTTCCTCTCCCGTCTTACGCTACTCTGTTGTTAGTGCTGGTGCTCTTCTCTCCTCTGTCTCCGTGTCGCTCTCGCTGTCGGTCTGTCTGTCCGTCACTCACTGCTTGTGTGTGTCTGTCCTTCAGTGAGTCTCTGGAGGTGAGTAGGGAACTGTGCAGAGCGTGGCAGCTGTCTGGGACCAAACTGCTACTACTGAGACCGCCCTGCTCTGAGTTTCACTGTTTCTCTCTCTGGGAAACTCTCTCTCCCTCTCTCTCTCCACGTGTCTATGCTCCAGTCTCCACCTCTTTTTTCTGCCCCGAGCTCTTCATCATTCCTCAGCTATACCGGCAACACTATAGCTTCCTCCGTCCTTCTATACGTACATTATCTCATTCCCACTCAATTTTTCTTCGTCTCTCCATCCCACCTTCCCTCTCTCCCTCTCTCCCTCTCTCTCTCTCTCTCTCCATCCCTAATTAGCTCTCTAATGGACAGGTTGTCCTTCACTGACAGAAAGAAGGAAATGGACTGCTGTAACTTTTACTGTGTCTTTGTCCTCCAATCTTTGCCACGATGCGACAGCCTCATGCTTGCAGATCAGCTTTGGTTTTCCCCTTTCTTTCTTTGTACATTTTCGCCTACATTATAATGACATGCTTGGCATGAAAGCGGATTTTCATAAGTGAGCTCATATAGCCTATCTCTCTCTGTGTGCATGGGACATTTGCCTAGCTATACGTTTACATTGCCAAGGTAAGTGTCAAATAATACAAACAGAAAAAAAGGACATCTACAGTACAGTAGTTATGTCAGGTCTGCTTTGGTGGTGGTGTTTTCTCGCTTTAGTTTTTTTCGTTTTCGTTTTTTTCGTTTAAAAACAATTTAAATGCCATTTCAAAACCCATTACAAAAGAGATCCTGTCCAAAGAACATCTTGTCGCTTTGTCGCACAACTCACTTCGCAGCCTGTAGACAATCGACACAGCGTTCAGAAAGGAGTCACAGGTAATTGGAACACCAGCGGGAAAGCTCGCTTGCATCAGTCGATGAAATTGTTACGGGTCGTTTCACTCTCTCCATCTTTTCATCTTGTTCATAAACGGCTACCTTTTCACAGATGTTATATGCCGAGTTTATAGGTTGAAGTTTGTATGAGGTGATGTAACAGGCTCTGGCCTAGTTTTATCTCGGTGTGTGAGCATGCGTGTGTGTGTGTGTGTGTGTGTGTGTGTGTGTGTGTGCGCGTCATGCAGCGAGACATGAAGTAGGTTGTGGCAGCACCATGCTGGATGTTGGGAGTCTCTCTCAGAACAGAACGAACCCACGAGTCCGACAAAGTGACGGCTTGTCACTATCGGGTGGAAACCTTGTCCAAAACGGTTCCTTTTTTGTTATCATTTTACAATCCAAAAAGTAGTGAAAATAGCCGATCTACAAACTCCAGTCGCAATCCTCATGAATCCCTTTGCATAAGGACATTTTTCCATGAACAGAGTATACGTACAAAAAGAAAAAAGTTGAAATCTGTAGATGAAAGGTTTCCGCCTGACCGCATGCAGCAACATGCATTCATACAGGCTGCGTGCAGGAGAGACAGATGTGTTCCCATTTCCGTAACGGTGGTACTACAGTGCATTAGGGTTTTAGTTGAGGCAGCAGTAATTCACCAACTGGCTGGAAATACCGCCATGATGAATAACTCTGTGAAGTGAACACACTGCTTTATCCCATTTTGGCCGGGAACCCCTTTTGGTGTTAGCATTATGTCATGCCTTAGCTATTGAAAAATAGCAGATCTACGAGCTTGTAGGTCTGCTATTTTTGAAAAAGCGAAGAACGACTAAAATAGAAACATAGCTTTTTCAGAAAACTGTCAGGATGTAGAAGACATTTTTTTAATCTGATCTCAGGTCAAAATGAGTTATAGGTCTCATTACCAAACCGAAATGGTTCCGCTACCGTGCAGTAGAGACATGTATGTGGTCAGAGCGGTGCATGCGTGCTACCGTGCAGTAGAGGCATGTGGTCAGAGCGGTGCATGCGTGTGCGCCGGAGCGGGGCTGTCCAGCCGGAGCGGGGCTGTCCAGCCGGAGCGGGGCTGTCCAGCCGGAGCGGGGCTGTCCAGCCACAGCCGCCTCCGCAAGAAAACCTGACCACTCAGGCGCAATCCATCGCCATCACCGGCGGACGGATGCCTATATGATGTAGGTGCCACTTTAAATATCGTGTCCACCTGAAGTGAATGGAAGAATATCCATATGTATATTATTATATTATTAATTATTAATATTAATTAATATAATTGTTGTTATTATTATTATTATTATGTGAGAGAGCGTGTGTGTGTGTGCGTGTGCGTGTTAGAGAGCATGAAAGGGTGTGAATATTTCACATTTAACCTGCACTCCCTGTGTGCACGAGTGCATGTGCGTGTAACTGTGTATGTCTGTCCGTCTACGTGTTGCTATATTACTTGCTGTAATGTGACCTTCGTGTGGCTGAGACAGAGCAGCCAGTCAGAAGACTAATTTCTAATTAGTGTGTGTGTGTGTGTGTGTGTGTGTGTGTGTGTGCGTGTGTGCGGCGCGGCGGGTGATGTGTCATGCAGTGTATAGGACACGACGTGTTTTCTTTCTTGGGTTGTGACAGCGCTGTGCTGGACGTTGGATTGCTCCCCACCTCGGAACCCAATAGGACCACGAGCACAAAGTGACAGATGTGTTCTTCTTTTTTGAACAGGGGTATACATTATGGTTTTCTTTTTTACTTCTAACCTTTTATCTGATGTAGTATTATATATTTGAATGTCATGTCAATGTCTTGATGAATTGAGTACGAAGATTCCCAATGGAAACAAGTCATAGGCTTTCATGGGTTTAAATCCTCTTAGCAGACCTTGTATTGAACTATACTTTCCTATGGTTTTTCAATCAGATCTGCCATTTTTATCAATTGTACATCAATTTTTTTATTATTATTATTTATGCCTGGGGGGCTTTTTCTGCCTTTATTTTAAAGGGTACAGTACGCTGACAGGAAATAGGGGGAGAGAGATGGAGAGTGACACGCAGCAAAGGTTATCAAGACCGGGAGTCGAATCCACAACACGCTGCCAGGCTGGATTAGCAGCCTGACTCACCATCCGGTGCCCGGGCCTGTATAGAGCTACTATTTTTTACAGAATATTCACCTATTATGACATGCCCAGAATACGGATGCTATAGGGTTTGAGTGCTCAAACTGAATAACAACCGTATAGAAAGTTATGGTTATCAGAGTCTCGACCAATTGTTCTTATGTCCTTCCAGCACTTTGCTGACCTCTGATCCAACCCTCCGCACATGTCATGACAGCTCATGATCATCATTCTATACCCACGCTGCGTCAGTCTGGCTGCATCACATACCATGCCAGCACCTATGTATACACCGAACACAGGGAGGCCTGGGTGATAGATGATTAATCTGACCCTGTGTGTGTGTGTGTGTGTGTGTGTGTGTGTGTGTGTGTCAAACAAAACTCCAATATTGTTCAGAGATTCCATTAACAAACCCTCGTCAAAACACAACACCTTTTGCAAACAGGAGGAATAGGAGGGAGGTGTTACATCCGACCATTGAGCCACTAGACTACAGTACAGTACAGTACAATACAGTACGAAGCAGTGGCAAGCTGTGGGAGGGATTAATTGGCATGCCGCATCCTACTAGAAATGCGCCATGTCTCTGCGTGCGTACGTGCGAGCGTGTGTGTACGGTTGTAATCACATTTGACACACGCGTTCCACACCCCCACAGGGAGTGCAGTGCCAGGTATTGAGTCGGTCGGACCCACGGTTCTCCAGAACCACCACAAAAGGTTCTGGTCAGGCTCTGCCAGTGGGCCTAATGAGGCCAACTCCTTTCAACTGGGCCAGGCTCTGCCAGTGGGCCTAATGAGGCCAACTCCTGTGCAATTTCCAGCCTCTGCCTCAGCTAATTGTGGCTCAACCAATCAGGCTCTGCAAGTGGACCGAATTGATTGTTAAGTACACTTTTCAGTTTGTAGTCTTCACACACAGGCACATACACAGATCTCCATGTGGGACACCGGCTGACGGGTGCTATGACAACGTATATCATTAGGTTCCCAAGTTGCATCGTTCCCAAGTAGGCTGCTGGCCGACTGCGACGGGCACATACAGGTCTAGTAATGACTAAACTGGGAGAAATAAATGGGTAAAAATACTTGGCTACACTCTAAACACCTTTTGCAAGGCTCCAGACCAGCTGTGTAAATACTTTGTAAATAGTTTGATGCAACAGCAGAACAATCCCAACACATCTTGCTTTCGACCAAGGTATTTGCTATATACGTGACAGTTTTCTGTTTATGGAAACCAAACTGTTTGACTGATAAATAACCATCATCAAAGGAGAAACGTTTCATTCCATAAATGGAAATAAGAAAGTGCACGAAAACATTAGGCTGAAAGAAGGATAAATGTAATGAAAAGATGCAAGATTATGCTTCATGAGACTGGAATGTGAGATGTACATGTGATACACATGTCTACTACATTTTATACGGTATAGCAGGCCTACTACCGCGCGCGCACGTGCGT
Organism: Protomyctophum parallelum; assembly: GCF_964188405.1. NCBI lineage: Eukaryota > Metazoa > Chordata > Actinopteri > Myctophiformes > Myctophidae > Protomyctophum > Protomyctophum parallelum. Next base: position 16,660,335 of record NC_139712.1, on the reverse strand, counting down.
GCATGTGTGTGTGTGCATGCGTGTGTGCAGCTTGTATTGATTTGGTCAGGTAGGGCTCTAGCCACTCTCGGAACCCCCTGGGTCAGCCCAATCCGAACCGAACCGGGCTGACCCGTAGGGTCCCTGTGCGGTGATGTGTTTTCGTATGGAAATGATGGAACGCAGACATAAATACCTTCGGTAACGTGGTTTCTGCACTGTTTGAGGGCTTCTGTTCGTTTGAGGGCTTCTGAATGTGTGAACTCTAGTTTACAACGTACACCGCTGCGAATTCTCAGTCTTTGTTTGACCGATTTGGTCGCTTTGATTCTTCTCTTCCTTCCTTGTTTATTTACCATTTATTGTACCGCCTCCCGCTTCGGGGTTGGCTTGTGCGTGGCTACGTTCCTGCCTCTGATCTGCTCTGTCATAGCTATAGCCACTAGCTAGCCAGATAGGCGGTACAATGAGGTGTCAATAAATAAGGAAGGAAGAGAAGAATCAAAGCGACCAAATCGGTCAAACAAAGATTAAAAATACTTAACGGCTTCCGCGGCACAGGAGAATTCGCAGCGGTATTTATAAGAAACGACGTAACTAGTGATCGACCGATATGGTTTTTGGCCGATATTTCCGATCACCGATTAGTGGACAAATCAAAAAGCCGATAGCCGATATTATGAGCCGATTATTTAAGTAAAAAAAAAAGTTTTTACAGTAACATAAATTCCAACACAAGAATTCCTTGAAATGCATTATTGATATTTATCGCTTATAAAAAAGGAAGTGCAAGAAGCACCAACATCGTTTCAGTAACACTTCCATCAAATGCAGCTTTTTTTTTAATTGCATGTACTGTAGCAGCATATCTGCTTATCTGCGTATCTATGTATGTATCTACCTATATATTTATCTATGAATGCACCAAGTGTGTGTGTGTGTGTGTGTGTGTGTGTGTAATTGTCCAGAACCGCCCCAAAAAGGCCCCTGCCCGGGCTCTAGACCGGGCCCATGCCCAGCATCCATATATGGAGCTGGCCTGTTCTGACCTCACAGCACTCCATATTTGGGCATGCCTGACACAGAAGACAGAACTCCACAAGCTGGCTCCCTATACTCCCTATTTGGGCATGCCTTACAAATAACTCCATATATGGGCATAAAAGGGAGACAGACATAATTACTGGGTGGGGCATTCATTTCCAACTTGCATCGTTCCAAGTAGGTCAGTGCCCAATGGGCTGTAGAGGCACTACTAGTTTATCAAAATTGGTGATCTACAAGCCCACAACACATTGCAGCATGACATGTTGAGAGCTTGTAGATCTGCTGCCCAAACTCTCCAAAGCCATGTGACCCTGTTTGCCACTTTCAAGATCACTGGCCACTTTTTTAATGCATGTAGAATTTGTTTTTACCATTCATTTCATAGCAATAAAAGACTATGTCTCAAAACACTGGCCAACAATAAAATTATTGGCAACTAATTATAGCCAACATGCATCATATTAGGCTGGTCAGGATGGGGGGAAAAAACGTTGTCCTTCAGTTGGCTGACGCACACACACACACACACACACACACACGCGCGCACACACACACACACACACACACACGGACACGGACACACGCACACGGACACACGGACACAACAGGCAATCAATAAAACTTGTTACAGCTGTTGTTTTGCAGCGTTAGCAGGCAGCAGCTAGCTTGGCTAACGTAGTTCTACCACTGCTCTCTGTGACTGTCCTCTCACGTGTGGATTTTATTTTGGTTAATTGAAGATGAAAACAGCAAAGCTTTTTATGGTTACAAGGTTAGTAGCCTATAATCCTTTCTCCTCCCTTCAGTGGCCCTCTCTCTGACTCCGTGTGTGTGTGTGTGTGTGTGTGTGTGTGTGTGTGAGAGAGGAGACGTCAGTCTGTAGAGCGGCGCTAAGCCGTGTCTACTCCTCCGGTGGTGGCGCACTGGGAGTCGACAGACACGCAGCTATACATTTCCTTACAACCGTACTCTACCGGATTTTCAATGAAAGTGGTTGTTTCACCATGTTTGCGCATTTATGAGAAATATAATAATCGGCCGTTTTTTTTCGATTATTTGTTTTTAGCACCGATACCGATATTAATTAAAATCATGAATATCGAAGCCGATAATCGGCCGTGGCCGATTATCGGTCGATCACTAGACGTAACCGACGGTATTTATGTTTATTTATGTTTGCGTACCAGGTTGTAGAGGTGGAATAGGACCCCATGGTAGCTGGGTCTCAAAAATTTCAGAAACTTCAGTACCATTGGGTTCTGCCTTGTGGGGCTAGTAGGGCTCATACAGCAGCTGACCATTCAGGGCACTCCGATGCCCTCTTGGCATTTTTGGCATTGGCAGAGATTTGTCCTGCCAATTCTTTCATTCTGCTCTCATGCCACAAATGCATGTTCCTTACAAAGTAAGTATAAAAGTATAAAAGCAGAATAAAGTTTAGTGTCACAACAAATCTACCAAACACAAATTTCAAAACATTTTGTGCTGTTTACACGCAAGCTCTCTCTCTCTCTGAAGTTCCACTGTGTGCTTGAACTGCCGTGCTAAATGAAGTCACATACTGTATGACTATAAATGAAACTGGCATGCCAAACACGACTGCTGCATAGTTTAATGAAATGGTCAATGTGACACGGGAGTTAATTTGGCCACACAGGTACCAAAACATAGGATGTAATAAATACCTGATTTATACTTGGTTGTGTGCACTGAAAATACCTGTGATTCACTATAAGCTTATTATTATAAATCTGCTATTTTTGATGCGCAACAATGATGCACATATAAATCACACAGCAACCTTCAAAGGTCCACTAAAAGGCTGCGTAATGGCAAGGCCACGTCTCCACACTATCATGTGAAAACCCTTCATTTGCCAGGGCAGTTCTTCTTCTTCTTCGACAGTAATGTTAATCTATGTATCCTATAGATTAAAATGTTATTGTGGGTCGTAACATGTCCATTATAGTCCACCAACGTCTGACGTCACTTCCATTAACTCATGGGTCATAGAGTTAGTTTCTTTATCCCATAGACATCATCCTATCATCCTACAGTATATCAACATTGGCTTAAGGAACTAAGGGAGGACCGGCCGACCATGTCATCACGCTCATGTCACTGTAACACTATACATTTTATATGGCGCTTAAAAGCTCTTTACATAGAGGACAAGGACACTTTGACACTAACAACACTAAAGGTCCCCACACACCGAGCAAGTTTTTCGGATTTCTAGCAGCGTTTCTCCATTGGTTTTCTGAAAAAGGCGCCCAGTGTGCAACCACCTTAACTCTAAGAACACTAATATAAGACTCAAAATGGATATGAAGAGTCAACTGATGGTGAAACGGTATAGGCTACTAATTTATCCAAAGCCTCGACTACAAATGTCAGGCTTAAAATGTACTACATCTAACATTAACCCATTTTGACCTGAGATCAGATTCTAAAATTGTCTAATACAGTTTTCTGAAAAAGCTGTGTTTCGTTCTTCGATAAAAAAATAAATAGCAGACCTACAAGTTCGTAGCACGCCACTCGGTGGCGCGCTATGAGCTTGTAGATCAAAAGTGGTTCCCGCCCAAAATGGGTTAACCAAACGTCCGGATCAAGGCATTACCATTGATTGATCGCACATAATCAAGGTTGTGTTGCACTGGATATTTACTTTGAGTGCGACGTGCTTCAGTGGGGACACAGAGTCACGTGGTTTCCTACTGTCGTTTCCAACACTAACTTGCGGGTGTCATCAACGTCGCTCTGTGATATCACTTCACAAGCATCACATGTCAACGATTTGGGTTTCGGGATGCCATAATAATATTTCCCCAAACTCTGGTCCAATTAATAACTTGATGCTGATGTTGTAATCTCAAGTCATGTGTTCCAAGATTGGATAACAGGAATTAACCATCTTTGTGATACATCTTTATAAATTATGGAAACTCAATAGTTTCTAAAAGACTATATGATTTTTTTTATGTGTACAGAAGGAGTGAAACATTATAATTGCTATAGCCACATAATTAATTGCATTTCTATAGCGCTTTTCCAAGTGCTCAAAGTACTTTACAATGGTTCATTCATTCATACATTGGGAGGTGAAGCGGTGAACAGTCGACGCCAGCGTCCTCACTTCCCACATTCACACACCAATGGTGGGTGGCAAGCTCACACCGACCAACTCATTGGAGGCAGTGTAGGGTTCAGTGTCTTGCCCAAGGACACTTCGACATGATGTGGACAGGAGGAGCCGGGATTCAAACCGCCGACCCAGGGATCATTAATCTGCTCTATCTCCTGAGCCACAGGAGGTATATCCTGTGTGCAGTCGGTGTCCCAGCATGGTGCATTGTCGTCTGGCAGACAAACAAATCTCTCCTGCATGAGTCATATGGAACGCGTCATGCTACCTTTATGCTCTTCTATCTGCTATCTCCTTCATTCAAACATACTTGGCATGTAGGTGTAGTCCAACATTTCATGTATGTACTACTCTTCTCACTCTCCATTATGATTTTCTTTCTCTCAATCGATCTACACCTCGCGTCCTGTCCGACCCACCGAGAGTCAGTGGCTGTTATTCTGCTAATGCAGGGGCTGGTTTTCAGGAGATCAGAGAGATTACGGAGCCTCCCTATTCTTTGTTTCCATTAGCGAGCCCAGACGCCCCATGGTCATCAATCTTAAGCCAGCCAGCACGGCCCGGCAGCCTTGTTAGTTATCATAAAGCTATCTTGATGTTATTAGAATAAACTACGCCATCCCAGGCCCTGCCTTCTTCCCTTCTGCCAGCAGCCTGCAACTGAACGACAGGCAAGCCGCGCAAGCGTCCTTGGCAGAACTCAAAGAGTGGTTGAAAGGACAGCGCTCGTATTTTCAGAGTTATAAGGCTTTGAAAATCCTATATTGAACGGCGGTATATGGGGGCCGTGCGCAAAGATCCTGATGCTGGGGGTGACGGAGGCGTTGCTTAGCAACCGGACCAATGTTGAAGCTGATTTTCGGCTCAACCTCTTCGGTGTAAGGTTGCTACAGGTTACAGCCTTTGCTAGCCCCTGGCTTTAGCTTTCGGTCAAACGACGATTACTATAGCCGGCCCGGAGCTCCTAGCCTACTAGCCAAGTCGACAGACCGCGGGTAGAGCGACATGAAGCACCTCGCCACCTTCAACGTGACACTGCTGCTTCCCCGCGCCCGCCGCTTTCTACCAGGTTCGGGCTGACCTAGGGCCTGGGTTTAGAATCGAATTAAAACCCACATGGGCAAGCCCATTTGTGATGATTTGATTGGCTGAGCAGGGAATGTGATGATGTATGATGATAAGAGCGCCACTCACTTCAAATAACTTTATTTATTACTTGTCGAATAATTTCAGTCATCAATGTTTATATAGCTCATTGTGTATATTAGGTAGCTTCTTTTTGGACTTGACCACGTCTTATACAGCTGCTTGCCGCTATATTTCAATTTTAAGATAAAGGGACATTTCACTGCTGGAAGACACTAATAGTATTTGTTGTAGTAGACAACAGTAGCACAATTTGAAATTTGCCCTCTTATGACCAGAAAAACAAGTCTGTGACTAGGGTTTGACTGGATTGTTGAATCCCTACAATGACTACAATAATGCTTTGGTGCAGTACTCCGACTTGTAGTTGTTAGAGAGACCACATTTTCATGACAAAGTTTGGTCATGAACTATGGCGCCATGACTAAAATATCAAAAAACACATATTGCCCACATCAAAACTCCAGGAAAGTGTTTCTTGTGTCCTTGTGACAGGTGTGGATGGTGGGTACTGGGTGACATTTCCTAATGGTCTGTACCAAGGAAAAGTTCAAAGTAATCAGGGGGGCAGTTTAGAAAGAAGAATATAAGAAATAATGGAGTCAAAAGTATAGAGGCATTATTTTTAAAAGCATCTGTCTGTCTCCGGTTTGGCTTTGAAAAGTTCAAAGCCATCAAAAGCATAGGTGTTGCCTTGGAGATAATACAAATCGTTTTTGCTTACCTTTCAAAGCAATTTTCTAAATGGGGTTACAACATGTTCCTCTCTCAGCTTTCCTTCGTTCTCAATAAAAGCTAAATGAACTACAAAAGGTCAAGGAATTTGTATTTGTAGTTGTCTAAATGTTCTGATGAATTGAAAATGGTGGACCCTATTGTAAACAAGTGTGTGTAATGCTTTATGGTGTTAACAGTTAACAGTTTTTGTATGGAGTTGTGCTTGAAATACTGTAATTCTGCAAAACTGCTAATACATACTTCAATCAATCAATCAATCTAAATCAATCAAAGGAGGACTGACCACTCATCACCACACTGTCCACCCGTTAAAAACACAGCATGCTACGCTGACGCGACATTTCTAAATGCCTTGTTGACATTTTAAGCCAACATTACCCTGTCATCTTGATTAATGATCATTTTGCCGTTTGTTGCTTTAAACGTTCAATCTTCCAAGTGCATCACACATGTCCCATTCTGATGCAGCTCTGCTGTGCTGCTAGTGTTTACCGGTGTTTACCAGGAGCTGAAAAGAAGCACCGCGATCCGGTAATTGCTGTGAAAATACTGGTCCATTCAATTGGAGTGAACAGAGTTGTCGCCACCGTCTGTATTCACACACACCACTCTGGCTCAACTCCGACAGAGTTTGGTGAGAACCAGGGTGCTGCTGAACAAATTACTTCGTGGGAAAATAAGCTATAGGAGCAGATTTCCCCTGTTGGACTTTTCCATTTAAAACTGCCCAGCCTTACCATTTACCATTACCAAAATATTATAAAATCTGGTGTCCTTGGGTCAAAAAAAGGATGCCTGGCGGAATCGATACATTAAAAGTAGTCTCTCGTGTCGTCTGTTCTTCCTGAAAATTCCCTTCTTTTATTGACAGAATATCAAATAGCAGTCGCTGACAGCACGGTGTGTGTCGTCTTACTGCAGCAGCAGAGTTATATCTCACAAGTAGAGGAAAGAGAAACAGTAGCAATAAGATACATTATGATGTGTACTGTACTGTCAGCAACAGCAGCTTTACCCCACCATAAACCATGACATAATGCTACAGTAGGAATAAGTTACATTATGATGTGTACTGTCAGCAACAGCAGCTTTACCCCACCATAAACCATGACATCATGTTACAGTATAGGAATAAGAGGTCGTACCGGTACATTTATTGGCATAAATCTACATAATAAATTGTAAACATAATAAATAATAATGTTTATTATTGATTATTGTGCTCTCTCTCCTCATTACTCTCCTTCTGACAGCCGAGAGCAGCTGTTTTCACTACGGTACGATTACCACACCACACAATGGCCGAGTTGTCCGTTGAATTAGCTCCACAAACAGAAACAGCAGCCACTATCTTGTTGGCTCGTCAATGAGACCATGTGCGGAGGGTGAAGGTGTCATAATAAATGTTGCGTGAACAGCATTGCAATGACAGCCGAGAGAGAGAGAGAGAGAGAGAGCTCAGAGAGAGTTGTGCATGCGTGTACTCTTGGACAGGTGCACACCAACACCTGGCTCACCTTGTCATGCTGTTACCCCCTCACCATATTGGTGCCATAAGGGTATTACTGAAGCCAACTGGACAGTTTAACATCATGAACCATCCATTGTCGTGATAATATTCTACTTAAGACTGATTGATGAGCCTGCATGACAATGTATACTAGTGCGGTGGTTTCTCAAAGTGGTCCCAGTGGTCCCTCAGGTGATCCTCAGAAACACGCTCAGACTTCATTACACAGAGGTCAATGATGTCAGACCAGGCTGACCAAGCGTGCAGAGCACGTCCGTCTGCCCATTGAGTTCCCTTCAGACGCCCAGGATAGCAACGTTGGCACAGTGGGTTGCACCAAGGTTCAATGGCCCAAACCACACCAAAGGGTCAAAACGGTTTTAGTGTAAACTCCTTGCAAGGTTGCATGGTGACCCTTTGGTGTGGTTAGGGCTTTAAGTAAGTTTCTGGTGTACTCACTGGAATGATCGGTGCACGTACTATGCTATACCTGCTGTATGGTTCTGTGTTCATTGCACTCCGCTCTATGATAGTAAATGTACTTTTTTTTGCCACAAATGCACACATGCACACTCACAACGTCGACTCATAAATTCTCATTACAGCATCTACACACAGACAGAAAATTAATTATAGCCTAGACTATACCAACAGGCACACACATGCGAGCACACGGACGGCTAGGAGAGGAAAAAGGGAACAGAGCACAAGTCCATGACGCTCCCCCCCCAACCCCCCCCCCCCCAACCCCCCCCCCCTCCTTCCCCACCCCATCCCCACCAGGGCCACCACCATCTCTCTGTGATAATAAATGGCACCATTACTGCTCCTCTCTGAGACTGGCCTCTGTGTCCCACTTTGGGTTAGGGTACTGCTGAGGTAGGCAGACAGCCCCTCTACTCATCAGCCTCGGCTTGCTCCCATATCCCGGAGAGACCCCCAGGATCATGCATCTTCCATGGCTTCATAAATTTAAAGTAGCTATAAGCAATAATATGTCAAAAATTTAATTCATTATTGTCTCCACCAGGCCGAAGGCATGGGGAAAGAGTATGTTTTGCACTCCGTCCGTGTGTGTGTGCGTGTGTGTGTGTCCGTCCGTCCGTCCGTCCGTCCGTCCGTCCGTCTGTCCGTTACCAGCTAATCTCCGGCACCGTTGGCCCGATCCATGCCAAACTTTGCACACACACTCCCTGGATGCCAACGACGAACCTCTGCCCCAAATATTCCTCAACGACCTCTTATAGCGCCACCATGAGGCCGATTTAGGCAAAACACATTTCTGTAGATTACTCGTACACATTTTATCCATACAGTACATCACACAATTCGGTATACACTATCTCCATAGTCATGTGATCAACACGGATCTGCACCATTTCCCATCTTCCATCCTGATTGGCTAAGATTTGCTTCCAAAGCTCACATGATTGGTCAGTTTCGAACAAAATGCCACAAATCACAAACGCAGTGTGCAATTTCCGTGAAATTATGCACGCAAATTTCCACTAGGCCGAAGATGACATGACACTCATTTTTTTTCCAAATCAGCCTCACAGTGGCGCTATAACAGGCCAATTCCTGTTTTTACCTATAACTGCATCGATCTGTATACAACTTATGTATGCACACTCCCTAGAGGCCATGGAAAAACATTGTCCCTGCATCCCTCCACATCTGCCTTCTAGGAAAATATCTAGGAACATATCAGCTCTGAGGAAAATATTTGAATGCAGATTGTGGCCCACATATTATTGCTTATACTGTAGCAGCTTTAAAGTGTCTCCTGTGTGTGTATGTGTGTGTGTGTGTGTATGTGTGTGTGTGTGTGTGTGTGTGTGTGTGTGTGTGTGCGCGCTCTCGTGCGTGCATGCATGCGTGCGTGGCAGTGTGCGTGTGTGTGTGTGCATGCGTGCGTGGCAGTGTGTGTGTGTACGCGTGTACAGACAGAGGCTCCTGACTGTGTGCCAGGTGCTCCTACAACTCAGTGTGAGGTACTGGTGACAGTGATATACAGTATATACGGCCAGGTTGTGTGTCCTTGTGAGTGTATGTAAGAATACTGTAAACTGTACTATATGTGTGTATTTGATGACATCTATGCATAGTGCGTATTAGACAAATTGTTCATTCTCTGATAAAAGCACCACATTGGCAGATGTATTAATTGATAGGCATTTCGCCTGTGAAATACATGGAAGCTCATAGCGTGATGAATCGAGAAGAATCAATGAATCGATAAGCTTTGACAAATAGTGTGGTTAGCTGTGTGGCATGTTAAGTGGTATGTTTTCATTGTTTTGTATAAATAATTAAAATCTGCAAAATAGCTAGTAACTAAAGTAAATGTACCTGAAAATTGTACTTGTGCATGTACAGTACTTGAGTAAATGTACTTTTCACCATTGCTCCAAACCCACAAGTAAGGATCCGTCTCCCCCTGGCAGTAGGCCTACATGAAAACGCAGTGATCCGACACACACGGACCGGCGGACCCCCAACGACAAATAATCCCCTCCACACATGGACTCATACTTGGCATTCTGCCAAGTACCTGGCTCTGGCTCTGGCTCGAGATGGGATCTGTCACCACCGATCATCCACCCATCACTCACTGCACTTATCGCTCGCACACTGCACACTAAAAAGGTCTATCAGCGCTTGATGGCTCAAATGGCTCTTTCGACAGTAACAGAGTGCCAGAGTTTCAGGTGAGCGTCGGTACTGGGGGTGCTGGTGAGGGTTGGGGCACAAGGAGTTACACAGAACACGACACCCCAAGGAGAGGCGAAGGGCAACCCTTCCACTCTCTAATGATATCAACGAGAATGCCAGGCACGGACTGGCACAGAAAATCGGCCCTGGTCTTCACCGGCCCAAAGACGGCTCAAAGACACTACTCTTTTTTTTACTTTTTCTTTTGGCTCAGCCCCGACCCCATGACTGCCCAGCCCAGCCCTTCTGGCATTTGCCAGAATTTCCAGACTGTCAAAAGGTCAAAGTCAAAGTCATACGATTTATCGCACACGTTACTGCAGTGAAATTTGTTCTCCGCATTTGACCCATCTCTTGGAGCAGTGAGCCGCAGCCAAGGAGCGGTGAGCTGCAGCCGTGCCGCGCTCGGGAATCATTTGATTAGTAGATTTGACCCCCCAAACCAACCCTTTGATGCCGAGTGCCAAGCAGGGAGACATTGGGTCCCATTTTTACAGTATTTGGTATGACACGGCCGGGGATCGAATGGTACTTACTTATACGATGGTGTTGCATGGCAAAAATAGCTGTATATTAACTATTTTCACCACGTGACCAACTTACAATGAAGTAAAAATCAGGGTGTAGAAGGAGGGAGAGACAGGGATGAGACGCACGCACGCACACACGCACTCTCCCTCCTTCAACACAAACAATTGACCACCTTGCTGCAACAGGCCCAGGCTAACAGCCTAGGACATGTATAGTTCATTGTAGACATTTTGTAGACAGTAACTGATGAAGAAAAGAGGTGACAAAAAATCAACAAGTCTGAGGATCTAGAAATACTTTTCTTATACACTTAACCAGTTTATAGAAAGCCAATGGAAATTGCCACCTACTGTATAATGACACACCCACAATGTGGATGCCACGTTGAACGTGCTTAAATGATGATAACAAGGTGGTCTATACAGTATATAGACAACATGCCATTGAACCTGAAGTGGTCAGGAAAACTGAGCTCTATGAATAAACAAGAGTCCTTTTTTAGAAGGTCCAGGGAACATTGTGGGGTGTAGGGGGTTCACGTGGACATGGAATGGGGGTGGGTGATTAACGCAGGGAGGCTAGTAGCAGAGGGCTGAAGTCTATAGGCTGACACTGGACAAGGTTAATGTACGTATGAAGAACGGGGACAGAGTGGCATTCCGATGCACCGCCATTCCGTCTACGGAATTCCACGTGCGGTTAGGGTTATAGGGACAGGGTTAGTAATGCGGGTGAGTGGAAATGGCGGTGCGTTGGAACAGGGGGCTTCGGAATGCTGCCATGTAATCATCAAGGATGTACAAATGCAGCATGAAATGCAGGTACACATTGTTGGGCCCTGTGTATAGCGCTTTTCCAAGTGCTCAAAGCGCTTTACAGTGGTTCATTCATTCATACATTTGGAGTTGAAAAATATCAGCACTGAGATAACCGTATAGCTTATCAAATGAACCAAATGTAACCTCTCTCCAAGAATACTTTATTTCCCGTCTCTAGGCGCCAAAAGGTGCAAAGGACAATAATAGGTGCCAGTGGAGAACTGATAGTGTTTCTATTTATTCCCGCTCTGCTCTTTTTTTTTTTGCTGGGTCGGCGTGTGTAAAAGAGTAAAGACACTGTAGAGGTGGCGCCCCTTCCCTTGGGGAATGGGAAATAAATGCAAGGGAAGACCAGAGGTGGTGAGAAGGAGGGACACCGCCAGGCATGTGCACACATAGACATAGACAGGGGGTTGCGCCTCAAAAATAGCTCTCTGAGAGCTTGTAGATCTGCAATTCTTTGGCTAAAAGTGCCCTTTTAGGGTATTTCAGCCCCTGCCTCTTCTCTGTACGCCCCAGGGAATGCCTTCAGCACACAGGGGACAGGAGGAGGGAGGTCAGGACAGGGGGGTGGGGGGATTGCTGCTTAGGGCACAATGCACCGAGCAAAAACGCACCAACAGGGGAGGGCGAGGAGAAGGGAAGGAATTTAGAGGTTGAGACAGAGGTTGTGATCAAACAGTTCCTGGAACAAAGCTGAACTATACAGTCCAGCACAATGACTCCAGAGGTTATTCAAAGTCCCCATAACAAGGTCCATGCGAATTTCACTGTAATAGTTTCTTAACTTAGGTTTGTATGGAGAACCGAGATGACTGGAGACGCCGATGGAGGGCTCCTCTGAGGACGGCGTAGAGAGATAAATCGGCTTAGTGTCTATTTTTGTCCTACACAAAGATTACATTTCCATTGACAATGAATGGACATGTTTACGTACAGTATAGTGTCTGAGCAAATCGACTTAGTGTCTATTTATGTCCTACACAAAGATTACATTTCCATTGACAATGAATGGACATGTTTACGTACAGTATAGTGTCTGAGCAAATCGACTTAGTGTCTATTTATGTCCTACACAAAGATTACATTTCCATTGACAATAAATGGAGAATTTTACGTCATAGTGTCTGAGCAAATATGTATAGCGTCTATATTTCGTCATGATGATGTACGATGATAAGAGCGCCCCTCACATCACAGGTTGTTTATTATTTATTCTCTGCCACAGTATATTAATCGCTTCATGGCTTGGCACATCCTTACCTAAATTATATCAAATCTCCTCCACACCCACCCACTCGCTCAACTACATTCATCTGATGCCTATCTACTCTCCACTCCCATCTTCAGGCTCAGAACTATTGGTAGCATCGTCTTGTGTATAGCCAGAGGAAGAGAGATCAGATCTCCATGTACTGAATACTGAGGTGGTAAAAATGCACCTTGGTAAATGGTGCATTTATATAGCGCCTTTATCCAAGGCGCTTTACAGAGATTGTGCATTACATTCACCCATTCAAACACACATTCATACACCGATGGCAGCGGAAACCATGCAAGGCACCAACTAGCACATCGGGAGAAATTAGGGGTTCAGTGTCTTGCTCAAGGACACTTCGACAGTAACTCTGGGGGAGCCCGGGTTCGAACTGGCAACCTTACCATCCAGGCACTCTACCCCTGAGCCACCGCCGCCCACCTTGAGGTGCAATCCCCTGACTGCATCTCTGGCTCTATATGTCTCTCCATTCCTGAGATATGAACACATGATATGTGTTTAAAGTGTAGTAGTGTACATGACCTTCAAAAGTTAATTATCTCTTCTGGGCAGCCTATACAACACATTCCCAACCAGTTTCGTTAAAATCTGTTCAGTGTTTAAAAAAAAGAAAAATTAAAACAGACATGGCAGATACTGCGCAAAAAGCTTGGAATACGGATGTGTATATTACAGGAAACTCCCGTAGATTTTTCCAACAAACTCCCGAATTGTACCATCACACCTGTATATTACCGTATATTACTGTATATGCCCGCTAAACTTGAGGTTTACGGGCAAAATACAGTGCCCATAATTGCCCGTTAACTCCTCTTTTCACAGACAGAACCTATTATGCCACGCATTGTTGTGGGATGCAAGTGACATTAACGCTACATCCTACACGTGTCTGCTTATCAGCAATTAAACCCATCTCTAACCATTATATATTTCATTTTATATATGTACTTAAGAAGCACTCACGCACGCACGCACACAAGCACGCACGCACACACACAGTACTGAGAGTTCTGTGTGCCACACCAGGTGGTAATGGCCTTTTAAAGAAGCAGAGGGAGTGGGGGGACAGAGAGGGAGAAAGGCGGAGAGAGAGAGAGAGAGAGAAAGAGGGAGAGAGAGAGAGAGAGAGAGACTGTTATAGAACCCATTTCCCTCTATGGTTGCGGAGTCTGGGGCCCACTTGCCGATAAAGAACCGGAAAAATGGGATAAACACCAAATTTAAACTCTGCATGCAGAATTCTGCAAATCCATTCTCGCAATCCAAGGTAAAACACCAAATAACGCATGCAGAGCAGAATTAGAACGATACCCACTAATTATCAAAACCCAAAAGAGAGCATTGATTCACACCTAAAGGAAAGTGAACCGGACACGCTCCACAAAAAGACCCTCACACAGTGAATCCCTGGAAAGATGTCCCCTCAGCCAGATAGTTCTGGGACTAACACAAGCACAACTACCAGACAGAAAACGAACGGGACTACACCAAATCATAAGAAAACAATCTCTCACACACTGGAAAAGATCTACTCAAAACCAGGGCAAAATGGAGAGAATACAAGAGAATACACAGTAGCAGAATACTTGAGCACAGTAACTGGCCCAAAACTAAGGAAAACATTAACTCGATGTAGACTCAGTAAACACAGTCTTGCGATTGAGAAAGGCCGCCATAGGCAGACCTGGCTCCCAAAGGATATCTGGGTGAGTTTGGTTAATATTTGTTGAAGTTGTCTTCTGAGAGTGCAGTGCAGTCGGCGCATTAAAAAAAAAAAGTTTGGTGTGGCTTTATTGTAATAAGCTGACATCTTTTGGTGTCGTGTGCAATGTGGTCTGGTTTATCTGACTGACTGATGATGCGCTCTGCCTCTAACTGGCATTAGTGTCTGTCAAGCCAAGCTCACGTTTGTTTTGGGTTAAACCCTGGATTTTCGATGACATTTCACAATGAAAATGTGAAATGTCATGTTATCGTCATAAAACGATAAATCGATGCAACTTCGACCTCGACTTTACTGTCTGACAAGTCGACTGGGAAACATCTCAACTCGTTAATGCCCTAGTGTACACCGTTTATCAAAAGTATAAAGCTATCATCTCCTACATGGATGTATATTGTATAACTATCTCTGAAATCTTTTTATAGTTTCACACACACACACACACACACACACACACACACACACCATACAGTAAGAATTGAATTGAGAGAGAGAGAGAGAGAGAGAGAGAGAGAGAGAGAGGGGGGGGGGGGGGGGGTTAGTAACACCTTGTTATCCAAATGTCTGACTTATTAGAAGAAACTAAACAGTAGGGAGGCAGAGAGAGAGAAAGACAGAGAGAACGAGAGAGAGAGAGAGAGAGAGAGAGAAGGCAGACGTAAGAGGCAGAGAACAGTAAGCCTCTCACCAGCTAGCAAGACTTTGAGGGATTTGCTCTTTAAAACAGTGAATGTGATCTTTTACAAAATAACACAAAATGTTCAAGCGCCTCGTCTCATAACCGCGCTCCTGTTATTTTCAACAGATTTGACCAGCATTTGTCCAGCATTAATGCTTTATTTCGAGAGAGAGAGAGAGAGAGAGAGAGAGAGATAGAGAGAGAGAGAGAGAGAGAGAGTGAGTACAAAGACAGGAAACATGGACAAAGTAGGGGGATGACACAGAGTGAACAGTCTGGAGAAAACCTTTGCTGAAAAAGTATATTTAATGTACTGTAACAAAAATACACTAGTAAAGTATAGAGCCCTGAGGGACACCACTACACAACGTATGGGTTAAGAAGTGTAGTTACGCACCCTAACCGTTCAGCTATCGGATCGCCCTGGACTTTCAACGCTCTCCTCTTCAGTTCATGTCCGCTCACTGCAGTGTTTATTTGAGTCAAGGCACATACTGTAGCTTCAATAAATCCTCTTTAGTGCTCACTTAGAAGAATGCTACAGGCCGATTATACTGATTAATTGGCCGCGCTAAAACAAGGAAGGTGTGAGAGAGACACACAGAAGGGAAGAGAGAGACTCTCCCGTGATGTTTCACAGCGCAAATCTATTTGCAGATATTCCTAAACGGGGCAACAGGGCAAAGGAGTGAGCAGCACTGACAGGATTATTAGACTTAGGCAAAATGGTTATAGTGCAGTTTCAGGACCTGATAATAGTCACAGAGCACATTTGAACTAATGTATGTGAGACTTTTGATTTTAGTTATGCTATCGTACCATGTCAAAGAGGGTACAGAGTGTTGTTTATTATGAAATCATTTAAAACGTTGTCCGCCTTTAGTTTGCCATCCAGCTTGTGAGTTGAGGAGAATGTTCACTGGCTGTCTCAGGTAATATACAGTAATTACTGTATGCTAATACACACAGTAAAGGCCGTTTCAGACGAGGAGCGGGTGACGCAGTAACTATGTCAGTATTTCATTTTCACTGAGAGGGAGAGGCAAGTGGGCGCAGTCCCGTGAAATTGTCGCGCTTGTGCTCGTGCATATAGGCTCTGGCCTGACAGCGCATCACGTGTTCGAGTCCCGTTCATGACGAAGTTTGCTGCATTCTCTCCCCCCCTCTTTCCTGTCAATCTCCACTTGTATATATCAATAAAGGCAGAAAAGCCTAAAACAATATCCCAAATCCCAGACGATATTATTCTCGTTCATTACACAGTATCGACATACAGTAATCCTGATGTAATTAATGTCCAGCCCCAGACAGTAACGGTTTCATTGCTAGGGAAAGTCTGACAGCACGGAGAGTGAAATGAGTCACAAGTCAGTCTGACACCCTCACTGCCTGCCTGGCACCACAGATAAGATGGAGATGGAGGGAGAGAACGGGCCGCGCATCATAAGCGACAGAGGAGCCGAGCTGTGGCTGGAAGATTCGTTGATACTATAATTATTTTATACTAAATTATACCATGTCTTGCTAGATTTCTTGTTTGCCACTGTTGTCCTGCACTTTTCTGCCATGAGAAAATTATTGTGTAAGTGTTGTTGCTGTTGTTGTCTCCACCAGGCCGAAGGCATGGGGGGAGAGTATGTTTTGCACTCCGTCCGTCCGTCCGTGTGTGTGTGTGTGTGTGTGTGTGTCCGTCCGTGTGTCCGTGAGCAGCTAATCTCGGCCACCGTTAACCCGGTCGATGCCAAATTTTGCACACACACTCCCTGGATGCCAACGATGAACCTCTGCCCCAAACTTTCCAGAACGGCCTGTTATAGCGCCACCAGGAGGCCGCTTTGTGCAAAACAAGTTTTTGCACAGTACACCTACAGATTTTGTCCAAACATCACGCAAATTGGTACACAGTCTCTCTAGAGCCATTCAACGAAACCGGTCTTTCAGATTTCTCACACTCCATCCTGATTGGTTAAGATTGGCTTCCAAAGTTCACAGTTTCAAACAAAATGCTGCAAATCATGAACACATCGCGTGATTTCCGTGAAATTGTGCACCCACATTCCCACTAGGCCGAGGACGAAATGCCACATGAACAATTTCAACTCAGCCTCAAGGTGGCGCTATAACTGGCCGAAAAGTGTTTTTACCTCTAACTGCACGGATCTGTGGATAACTTTGTATGCCAACTCCCTAGAGGCCAAGGAAAAACCTTTGTCTGGAATTTTTCACATCTGCTCTTTATAGCGCCACCAGGAGGCCGACATATGTAAAACACATTTTCTATTATTACTCCCTCACATTTTATCCAAATTTCACGCAAATCGGTACACATGATCTCCATAGTCATGTGATCATGTGTTTGTTTGATTTCTCATATTCCATCCTGATTGGCCACGATTGGCTCCTACAGTTTTCAGGAGTAGCCCGCTTTGTACAAATCGCCACAACTCCTCAACCCAGCGTCCGATTGCGATGAAACTGTGCACGCATATTCCCACTAGGCTGAGGAAGAATCCTGGTGGAGACCTGTGCCCAGAAGGGCACTTTTTCTAGTTGTAACTGTTTTTTACTGTTGTCGAGACCGAAGACAAATTTCCACACGTGGACAATAAATTAAACTAACTAACTAACTTTAACAGAATACTTACTGTCAAGAGTCAACATTAACATTATACTTTGTTAAATAACGACACAGTTGATGGAAGTAGAGGCCATGTGTAAACTATCCTGTAACACATACTGTATGTTATGATCCCTTCATTTCCTTTGTACTGCAGGATGCCTTGTGGCATAAGATACCAAGCAGCCGTCCTGCCGTCCTCTGAGACCTGCTCTGCTTGCAGCAGCGTCTTCTCACTTTCCACTAACAGACACATGAGCTAAACTAGAAAAAGAGCCCCTCGGGGGGCAGGTCTCCACCAGGCCTCCTGGTGGCGCTAGAATAGGCCAAATGTTAAAAGGGTGAAATTTGTTCTCACACCATTGACGGCAATTGGATGATTTGAGGCATTTTTTTTTTTTTTTTTTTAGATATTTTTTTACGGCTTACGCCTTTTATTGTTTTTTTGAAGGGACAGACAGTAGGCTGACAGGAAACGGGAGAGAGATGGGGGAAGACAAGGCCGTGTCGGGCTCGGGAGTCGAACCCGCGGCACACTGCGACTGGATTACCAGTCGGGTGCCCAGACGGTTACGCCACTGCCTGGGCCGATTTGAGGCATTTTGAGGCAAAAATGTGTTTGGCCGGGTTTAACGGTGCCGGAGATTAGCTGTTCACAGACGGACGGACAGATGGACGGAGTGCAAAACATGTCTCCCCATGCCTTCGGCCTGGTGGAGACAATAAATAAATACAAACAACATATAAACAACTTCTAGAGGGAGCTTATACGAGCACACTACTCACTTTCCATTCAGCAGCTATACTGTATGTCGTGCCTAGAATAAGAATAACCTGGCAGCCAAGTAGGCACTAGAACGTTAGTGTGAGTTGACGCAGACAGGATTAAAAGTACAACACCATGTCTAGTCCAATGTCTGACTTGTTAGAAGAAACTACTGTAAACAAGGATGTAATAGATTAAATCAATAACAGATGGGAACATAACAGCTTCCATCTGTTCCAAGGTCCAGCTGTTGCTTGTGTTGCACTCATTGTGAATACCAGATGAGATTGATTGTGTGCATCAGTTCGCGGGCGCCAATCTACAGTACATGGCACGCACACACGCACGTACACGCACAGCCAATCTACAGCACGCACGCACACACGCACACACACACACACAGTCACTCGGAGACCTCTGGGCATTTTGTTGCAGGCTTTGCGGATAGAAGAAGCTTGGTAATGAAGGACACATGAATAATGCAGCAACATTCTGTGGTCAAACCGTGTCTGTTGGCATCACTATCAACATTAATTTAAGTAAATGGTAAATGGTAAATGGTGCATTTATATAGCGCCTTTATCCAAGGCGCTTTACAGAGATTGTGCATTACATTCACCCATTCACACACACATTCATACACCGATGGCAGCGGAAACCATGCAAGGCACCAACTAGCACATCGGGAGCAATTAGGGGTTCAGTGTCTTGCTCAAGGACACTTCGACAGTAACTCTGGGGGAGCCCGGGTTCGAACTGGCAACCTTACGGTTCCCATCCAGGCACTCTACCCCTGAGCCACCGCCAATAAGTAAATTGTGCATTTATATACAATAGTAAATGGTGCATTTCATGATGACCCACCTTTTTGATAGCATAGGATGGCTCCGGGTAAAAGACAGAGTCAAGCAATTGAAAATAGGACTGACATTCAAAATTGTAAAAGCAGCTCTGCCCTCCATGCCATCAGTGCCCATTTACTTCACTGATTACCTTGACTGATGACACTAGAGGGAGTGTGAATAATGATCTGGTGCTAGATCTAGAACAAATATGGGTAAATTAACTTTCCACAACACTGCCACTCAGGTGTGCAATGCCCCGCCCCTTCCCTCAAAACAAGCAAATCACTGGTTTCCTTTAAAAAAGGGCTGAAAATTCGACCTGTCACTCATCCGGTCAAGGGGTGAGAAGGTAATTGCCCCACCTCTTTGAATGCATGGGACCCGAATGTAAACAAGACCGCAAGGTCTTTCTTCGGTGCCTTTTGGACCAAAATGTGCTCGACACCCTGTACCGAGTACCCTGTATACTGTTTCCTAAAACAAGGAAGGGGAAAAGACCAAATCTCCCGTGATGTTTCACAGCACAAATCTATTCCAAAACAGTGTCTATGCCAGCAGACACCGTCTGACCACTGAATGTTGCTATCAACATTCAGAGCGGTAGACTGTGGCAGGTTGGACAGTTGGACACTGTTAAAAGTGATGCCGGAATGAAAACACACATGCACGCACGCACAAATGTGTGCGTGCGTGCGTGTGAGTGTGTGAGAGTGTGTGGTAATATGAGATAATTATGTACCACCAGGTAGATAATAGATAGAGATAATTATGTACTGTACCACCATAATTTTGTACCGCCAATTATGTATGTATGTGTTTAGTATGTGCCCCACTAAAGTGTGAGGTTCATCATGAACATAACATGTCGTGTCAACTCATGTCAACACTGTTTCAAGCATTTAAAAGTTCGATTCCCAAAGTGAAACATCACAGGAGTCTCTCGCTCTGCTTCCTTGATTTAGCCTCTTGTTCACTATGCAATGCAATGCAATCTGCTCTCCACTTGGCTTGATCACACGAACTCTACATGAACTGCTACTTTTTTGGCTTAGATGTAAAAAAGGAGGGCACCGAGCACAGACCCCTGGGGAACCCCATGGTCACAGGAGTATAGGATTAGAGAGGTTGAATCTGTGTTCGACAGGGGAGGAGTTTGCTAGGATATGCACGGGGAATCAAGGACAGCTTAAAAATGGACAAATCTATATAGGCAAACCGGGACGGATCGGCTTACGGACGGAACAAGGCCACAGCGAGCAAGTGAGGTTAAGTTCATCTCGAGGACATTCCAGTTCAAATCCTGCTGTTTCTTAAAGGTCAACCAAACGTTCACAAAATCTTATAATTTAATTTGAGGATTTAATAGTTCTGCACTGATATTGGAGTGGGGGGGGGGCAGTGGCTCAAGAGGTAGAGCAGACGATTGGGAATCAAAAGGTTGCCGGTTCGATCGCCGGCTCCCCCTGGGTTAGTGCCCAAGTGTCCTTGAGCAAAATGGCTCTTTCAAATATAATGAAAATATTCTTGAAGCACATGGCACTAATCTTCAAGCTCACACACAACATATTGCAATGTGTTGTGAGCTTGTAGATATGCTATTTTCACTATTATTGATGTCTTGAAATGTTGTCTAAATTTCAATACAGCAAATGCATTGGTGTTAAAAAAAGAAAATGTACTTTGTAGATGTACATTTTAATACACAAGCATGTTTTAAAGAAAGTAGTACTTTAACTAAACTACACATTTTGCTGAGTAACTTTCTTTTGTATTGGAGTAATATTTGACCAGCAGTACTGTATATACTTTGTCCCACTACCACTGCAATGCACCATTTACTATATACATGCCTCATTTACTATAAACATGCCTCATTTACTATATAAATGTACCATGTTGTGGGTGTGTGTTTGTGTGTGGTTTCTCAGTGTCTGTCATCCGATCTAATTGGCTGGATGTAAGGACCATCTGTGTGTACAGCTTGCACTGAGGTGGTGACAGACCAATACATTTCTGGTTCAGCACCTTGTTAACGCACACACACACACACACACACACACACACACACACACACACACACACACACACACACACACACACACACACACACACACACACACACACACACACACACACACACACACACACACACACACACACACACACACACACACACACACACACACACACACACACACACACACACACACACACACACAGCCAATCTACAGTACAGCACATGACCGGAGCTTTCGTGTTGTAGAAACAAGAAGGGGACCAATTGTGTAGAGCCCTGGGGAACTTTCATGCTATCCTTAAGTTTCACTTTCACTTCACTTCAGGCAAGTCAGGATTGTTGAGATTTCATGGCCATGGAGGTGCTTCGTGACATTACATGTACATAGTGAGCTGTGATGGCTCTACATGACACTGGCCTCGTGTCTGGAGCTGGATTCAGGCATCCCTCTAGGCCCCGTTGCGTTGAGGCAGTATAGCCGTGACACCGTTTTGGTGTTGGTATTTATCGTGATAGTCCCACTGGGCTCAAAAGGTCCAAGCCAGGATCATGGATAATGGCTGCTTTAAATGGCAAGCTTCCTGTTCATTCTCCTGTGGCTGACTATGAGCCGATACCTGCAGGATACTCTCTGGAGATCTTTTATAGTCCCCAGAACAGCTGACTGACACAAAGGCACATCACAAAGGTGCTTAAGAGAGAGAGAGAGAGAGAGAGAGAGAGAGAGAGAGAGAGAGAGAGAGAGAGAGAGAGAGAGAGAGAGAGAAAGTTCAGCTGTCTGTCTGTCTGTGTGTCTGTGTGTGTGTGTGGGGAGGAGGGTGAAGACATACAGTACAGTAGTGAGGTGTGTGTCTGTGTGTGGGGAGAGAGTAGGGTAGTTGACGCAGCAGCAAAGGCTATCTAACCACTTAGCAACTATGCGCACACAGAGGTGCATCTCTATAGACGAATTCACAGAGGGGTGGCCCTGGGAGCGGCCATTACTGAGGTGTAATCCATGGAGCAGGTGCTCCGTAGGCCAGTTGTAGCTAATCAGTGCTGCTGCACTTAATGGTACACCTCAGTAATGGCCGCATCCAGGCAAGCCTCTGTGAATTTGTCTATACATCACCAGAAAAAAACAAGGCAAGGCACGGAGTCGCACCAATCCTTTCTGGTTTGTTTTATCAGTAGATGGACATAAAATGGCAATTTGCTGACAAGTTTGATATTAGACTGCTAGAGTAGGTAGGTAGGAGGGGAAAAGTGAACTGGTTGGAATAACGTGTTCCTTCCACATGCTACATCCAACCAGTGAAACTCCCCCCTGTCAGGTGAATTGATTTTGATCGATTGATTTGACAATTGACACTGGGTGAGAAAAATGTCACGAAAATCTTCCGAATCTGTGTTTGCGTGTGCGTGTGTTGTCAGTGTGCGTGCATCCATTTCGCCAGAAATGCAGTTGTGCCTCCCACTCCCACCACACTGTGATAGACTGGGCTTCCGACTACAATGCTAACCCAGTCTGAATGCAACAAGACAACACTGTGATGGACAAGCTGCACATTATTCCAGATAATTGACAAGATTCTTCTGCATTTCTAGGCAGCGGTTTCACGCCACTACTCTGACAATAACCAACTGCAGGGCCCGCCTCTAACACAGCCAGAGTCATAAGCAAAGCAACATAAATGACTGGGCCAATCAATGGTTAGTTATTGTCTGAAACTATAGCCCTGATGAGGATGGGTGTATAGGCAGGGAGGTGGGCGGCTATCGGTCTGGACCATGGTGATTAATGGGGCCAGGGCCACAGAAATGGGTCAGAGTAGAGACTGCAGAGAGAAGGAGAAAGGAGAGTGGTGAGCAGGAGAGGTGCAGGGGAAGACGAGAAAGGGGAAAGCGGGAGAGAAGAGGAATCAGTGATAGTGAGAGGACACAAGGACAGAGTGAAAAGGCAAGGGAGTGGACTGGTCAGACATGAGGTGAAGGCAGGGCTGCCATATTTCAGAAAATGTCAAGAGTGAGACTCTAGTGTCTTAATGTGTTCGACGCCGTCTGAAGGGCAGCGGCGATTTTCTTTTGCCTTTTTTTATGTCGATTTGGCCCGTTTTAACGTTGATATTTAACCTTAACACTGATGTCTTCACCTCCATGCCAGCTGCTCTCCCTGCACTGACAGCCTCCTCATGCTTAAAGTAGAAATGAAAAAGATATCTATCTATCTATCTATGTATGCTCAGACCCAGCCAGCCAGCCAGCAAGCCACACACATAGTGCTCAAACCCAGCCATGCAGCCAGCCAGCCAGCCACACACATAGTGCTCAGCCTCAGACCCAGCCAGCCAGCCAGCCACACACATAGTGCTCAGACCCAGCCAGCCAGCAAGCCACACACATAGTGCTCAGACCCAGCCAGCCAGCAAGCCACACACATAGGCCCTCATTTATCAATCGGGTGTAAAATCTGCCACAGCTTCGAGTGCAGGTTTCGTAGTACACCCACGTCGCCACGGCATTTATAAAGTGATCGCAAACAGCTGATCCTTCCTTAATTTTGTTCTCACGTTAATAAATGTCACGGCTGAATTTGATCTGGCACGCCCTAAGAAATCAAGCCTCGCCCTCGTTTTTGCGACATGAACAACGGCAATACGTTTCCTGAAACCATGGTTACATGAAAAAATAGGTTTCTCCCGTGCCTTGCTGCCCGCCTCACCCCCCTCTCTCATACACACGCACAGCACGCACACGCAACTTGCAAGCCCAACTAACTGGTGTGTTGTTAAACAAATAAAGAACGAACACCTGCATGAATTAAATAAAGTTGTAGGCCTACCCTGTCTGTTTCACTCTCACCTCGCTTGCCTTGCTGTCATGCACGCACGCACGCACCTACATGACACATTAAATAAAGCTGTCTGTTTCTCCTCTCGCTTCGCTTCCCTTATTGCTGCCCGCCTCACCATAATTAAATAACAAATAGGCACACACACGCTGCTGTTTTGCAGGTGCTCCTCCTGTCCTGTCTGTCTGTCTGTCTGTCTGTCTCTCTCTATCACAGTGGTCCGTCCGTGACCAACTGACCATGCACGTTCCGACGTTCGACAGTCTATTTAGATTGCCTCGCAGTCGTTAGTCGCAGTGACTAACGACTGCGAGGCAATCTAAATAGACTGTCGAACGTGGCCGGGCCGGGCTGTCAACTGTCATTATATGAATGTACAGCCAAAACAGTATATAGCCTCATGTGGCTGGTGGTGGGCAGCGTGGGCTGGCTGGGTAATATACCTATATCTCCGATGCAGTTCCCACTTGCGCTGGGAGCCTGGCACGGTACATTTGGCATTCGAGCGACGCGTCAGGTTTATTATATTGCACATACCGTAAGAAAGACATCGGCCTTCATGCTGTAGATTAGGCTACAGTAGGCTATACCTGCACGTTGGGACTCTCCGCAACTGAGCTGCAGCCCTGCTGCACTATAGCCTACTCTCCAACGTCCCGTCATGGAAATATTTCAGCACAGACAGCCCAAATCCTCGCATGTATGCGCTCATGCAAAACACTGTTTAAATGGCTTAAGCATCTCTTGCAACATTGTTTTTAATTGCGCGATTTTATCTCCTACTAATTTCATATGACACATCCTTAACATTTTTATTTATTGTAGCCCATATACATTATACATACATTTTATATAAACATTTTAGGAGTGAATACATATATGTTTAGATGCCTGTGACAGCCTCTCAGCAGTTCAGACAAGGCTGCTCCACTTGTGTAAGACAGAAAAAAGCGTACGCCAGCTGCCGACCAGACGTGACTATCTGTCCTACTCAAGTTCAATTTCAAGCTTTGCCGGAAATGTTAAATGCCGAAAATGTCGGTAATTTCGGCGTGCGCCCATATTTTGGCGTACGCACGGTTGATAAATGAGGGCCATAGTGCTCAGACCCAGCCAGCCACACACATAGCTCCGTAAGGGAGTGGTCAGTGGTTGCACCAAAAAATCTACTACTGGAGGCTACTGGAGGTTGGAGAACCTGATTTGGACATGATCTGATGCAGGACAATGTCACTATGACAGAAAGAGAAGATGGGTCTGGCCACATTCATTCAACCCATAATCTCAGTGGAAATTGGGGAATATGTTGTGAAATAAAAAGTCTGAAAACTGGAATGTGGGAAAATGCCCTATTTTTACATTTTCTTAGTTCAAACACATCTGTGGGCTCTCTCTCTCTCTGAACAGAAACAAGTCGCGATGCGGCCCCTCCCCCTTCACTTCACACACACACACACACACACACACACACACACACACACACACACACACACACACACACACACACACACACACACACACACACACACACACACACACACACACACACACACACACACACACACACACACACACACACACACACACACACACAACTTTGTCCCTATAATGTGCACGGGCTACTGGCACCGTTCCACTTCCTCATATCACGGAAGAGACGCCACACACCAGTATAGAAGAGAGATAGTCACAGGTCACTTTGACACTTACTCAACTTGTGGGGGCTATATTGTCTTCCATGAAAAATATTTCGAAGCGATGTTAAACTCCGCATGGCTCATTTCCATGCGTCACAGTCAGGGACCCTGCTGACGATTTGGTCCACCCTCCTACTGTATATATCAGCGCTGCATGCAGATCGGCTATTTTACCGTTTGTGAGGACGCACACATGAGCGCGCGTTATTACGCGCCGGAGCCGCGGAGAAAATTGTTATTTATAATGCGTGTGAAATGGCATGTGTGGCGTGGTGCGTGGTAAAGGGTTAAATTGCGTGACTGTCACACTCAAAGGGTGACTGGATGAGACACCCAGCCCTGGGTGAAGGGATGAATAGATGAAGTGTGTTAATATGTGCAATCGAGTATGATGTCTGGTCTTGGTCTCTCTCATCATTATGTATCACTATTTCACTTTATATTTCTGTCTCGTTCTAGAGATTGGGGGGAGGAGGGGGGACATGCGGCAAAGGTCATCGGGATCGGGACTCGAACCCGCGACACGCCGTCAGGCTGGATTACCAGCATAGGTGTCTGGATGGACCGCTCTTTGTCTTGTCCCTCTTCTGTCATCTCCTCTCTGCCTGTTGTTTCTGCTGACGCTCACTGTTTTCACAGCCACCATTGTCACGTGAAACGCCCACCTCCCGTCACACTACGGTGTGTCACCGTTTTGGCTTGTGTACATGCGTGTGTGCACTGTGCAAGTCTATACTGTATTCTTGTGGGTACATGCCTGACGTTGTGTGTGCGTGTGTGCGTGCGTGCGTGTGTGTGTCTGTGTGCGCCTAGGTTATTCAACCAGCTAATGTTCATTAGAGATTATGCACATGCATCACTTTTCGACTGTGGCGACTGTGGCTCAGGAGGTAGAGCAGGTCGTCCAATGATCCATGGGTCGGCGGTTCGAATCCCAGCTCCTCCTGTCTACATGTCGAAGTGTCCTTGGGCAAGACATTGAACCCCAAATTGCTCCCGATGTGCTGGTTGGTACCTTGTATGGCTTCCACCGCAATCTGTGTATGAATGTGTGTGTGAATGGGTGAATGTAATGCCTTGGATAAAGGCGCTATATAAATGCACCATTTACCATTTACTTTTCCACCGGGACACGCCACCCTCATCTAGACTGAGTGTGCAGCATGGTGCATTGGAGGTTGGAAGCGCTCGTTGTTAATCGCTCAACGGTCTTGCGTACCTCCAGTTTCTAAATGTCACATAATGCAGGAAGCAGCAGCACGTTTCGTTAGAGAAAACGAGCGCTTCCAATGGCATTTCTTGACAGAAAGTAGCTCATAACACGTCTATGGTGGATTTGTATTTAACAAAAACTTTGCAGATAGAAAGAGCTAATTCAAGCTTTCCGTACATAGCTGCAATGTTGGTGAGTTTAAATGTTTAATAGAATCAGGTAGGACTTTTCTGTTTGGATGTATGGGCCGTCAAGGCCAGGAAGTAGTTGCCTCTCAGTAGGCGTTACCGCATAACTTCTGGGTACGATGATGTCACACACA
Source organism: Protomyctophum parallelum (assembly GCF_964188405.1). Lineage (NCBI taxonomy): Eukaryota > Metazoa > Chordata > Actinopteri > Myctophiformes > Myctophidae > Protomyctophum > Protomyctophum parallelum. The sequence continues at coordinate 16,632,715 of NC_139712.1, read as the reverse complement.
CACTCTATTATATGGACATTTAACCCCCCATTTCATTCCCCCAAGATGTTTTTCCCAAGATAGCAGATCTACAAGCTCGCAGTGTTGTGAGCCATTTTTAAATAGCTGATGTACCTCCAGGGGACCCTCTCCAGTCCAGTCTTCATTTTACCACCTTAGAAACATAATCAAAACCTTTCATTCCTGCCCCGACCTCACAAAAGTTATCCACGCATTAATGTACCGGTACTCTCGTGTTGACTACTGTAATTCCCTATACTCCTGCCTCAAAAAAAAAATCCATAAAAAGGTTACAACTCATTCAGAATGCTGCAGCTCGCCTCCTAACAGGCTCCAGAAAATTCGATCACATTACCCCTATTTTGGCCACCCTACATTGGCTGCTTGTCTCATACAGAATTGATTTCAAAATACTTTAATTCACTTTCAAGGCTAGGTCCGGCCTTGCTCCATCTTACATTTCTGAATTACTAGACCCTTACGAGCCAGCTCGTGAGCTAAGATCATCAAGGCAAGGACTTTCTTTCAATAAAATCAGGCTGCAAAAAAACTGTAGGCGACCGGGCATTCGCAATCCGTGCACCGTCACTCTGGAACGCCCTGCCCCTGGAGATCAGGCTTGCCGAGTCTGTGCCCCGTTTTAAATTACTCCTAAAGGCTAATTTCTGGCCCAAAGTGCACCGCTCTAGTTCACTCAATGCCAACTATATAGAGCGTTAAATCAATGTTTAGCTTTAATGTTTTTTTGGTTGGGTTGGCCATCTAAATATAGATTAGCTCAGCTGCTCAGAAATGAGCTCATGTGTTAAAAGGAGACACCTAATTCAAAGTCACTCTGGTCATAAATATGCATGTTACATCATTTGCACTTTGTATGTCCTGCATGTGTTTGACCTGTTTCACCAATCATGACTCAATATTATTATCACTAGGACCTGTCTAATGCGCCCTCTGACCTAAATCCAAGTGATTTTAAAGGTTTCATGACATTATTCATCTTTTTTTCCTGACCTCAATTACACCCATACAAATGGAACTTTGAACATTGACAGTGGATTTTCTGTGGTCTGGGCTCTGGGGGTTTGATGAATAATTAGGCTCAGAAAAGTACTGTAATTGCCCTGATTGGTGCTGACATTAATTCCCACCCCCTGGGCGGCGGGGCAGAGCAGAGGCGATGATTGACAGGCAAAATCCCTCAACAGCGACGCCCACAGGCGAATTTAGGTACTTTGTCAGCTGATGCTTCATATCCATGATGAGTGAAATTGCACACCTTTGCGCAGGTATAAGGCTGCATCGACGCAACGGGAATATGTATTCCTCCACTTAGGCCGTGTTGGGACCCATGAAAAAGTGCTTAGAAAATGAGTTTCGTTCCCATGTCAAGCGAACTACGCATTCAATGCATTTTTTCATAGATAATACCCTTCTAGACTTTGGGTTAAGTTCTACTCATAATATCCTGCTGTTTTTTTTTTTAAAGCCATAAATGTATAAACAGTGTATAACCAAAAAACGAAAATCGTGTGCTGCTGTTTTTGCTTGTAAAATGTGTTTTTGGCAACACAATTTTTTTCTCAAATGTCAAATGCATATACTTAACATCTGAAATAAGTATTGGTGCCTTTAGTTTACTCATATGTGAATTTATATCATGAAATGTAGCATATTTGTTAAAGAATATGCTTCAACTTAAGTGTTTGCCACACAGTACAATGAAACCTACACAGTAAATTGTGCCAAGAGCTTATGTTTCATACATAGAAAATGTCTCAACCTAATGTGTAATGAAAGGTAGAAAAGAAAATCAGGGCACCTTGGACCAAAATGGCAGAAAATCTATCCAAATGTTACCACGCCCCCTAATTTGGAATAATGCAAAGAAATGGACAAGACTAAAAATGTAAGTACTAGAGGTCAGAATTATTACAACATATGGTATGAAACATTTATTTATTTACAAGTTCCGCAAAGTGTCACAGAATGATTTGTACCTTGCATCATTCACGTTTTTGGCAGATGATTGGCCATACAGGTGGCACACATATTTGCATTGAAAGTTGACTGGTCAAGGTTAAAACTGCTGCCAAGATGAACCTGCTTGGCTTACCTCGGTTGACTCAGTTGTTGTCATGTCTGATGGATGAGGTAGCCTGTCTAACAGTGTATCTGCTGATAATGTTTCAACAAAAATCAGTTCGGAGAAGTCTCTGAGTATCACTAAGTGACTGTTTTGCAGGAGGTGGTAAACTTGGTGACACAAAATTGAACAACAACATGAAAGTCTCTACATTTGGTAGTCCTGTGAAGAATTTCATTTTGCTGTCATCGAATTCTGAAGGATCAAGAGTACGATGTTTCAACTCACTTTCTAATTTGTTGACTTTATCCCTAAGTGATTGACATTCAGCATTTAAAGATTTAATCTGTTCATGTAATGAGGCAATGTCATTTTGTGTTTCCTCTGTCTGGACCCCAATGCCTGGGACTTCAACAACAGTCTGTACCTCTGCTGTACTTCGATCAGTGATGGAGGTGAAACCAAATAACCTTGGAACGTAGTCAGGATGTAGATGATCATCACTCTTTTTCCCTTAAACAAAAACAACAAAAACATTTACTAGAAATATGATATTAATTTGTTTACATATATGGGGTGTTTTCACATATGTCCTGTTTCAGACATCACCCTCAAAACAAACTCATCCGGGACGGGGCTGCCAAATCATTGTGAGATTATTTTTTTACAATAACCACTGGAACAATAGCATCCCTATTCTGGAGGGAACATTTGCAGAAAATAGCAGATCTACAAGCTCACAACATTGTGAGCTTGTAGACCGGCTATTTTGGCAAATAAGTTTTATTGTAGAGCAGGGGTAGGCAGCTTTAACCACGGGGCCAAGGGTGACCACTGGCACACACTGGCAATGCCAGTGTCTCACTCTAATGCCAGTCTGGCATTAGAGTGAGAGAGGATTAGCCTGCATGTCTGTAACTGAGTGTACAAATGGAACCAATGGACCCCAATGGACCCCAAATGGACCCTTCTTAAGCCTTAAGCCTACAGGTCTGTGAGAGTGGAACCAAATGGGAGTGCATGCCTTTCATCCGACGGAGCATTGGTCCGAACGACAACCTACCTCCTCCCTCACCCTAACCCTAACCTCCCCCGGGGCAGACACCTAAACCTAACCGCAACCCTCTCCCGACCCGCAAAGCCTCCCACCAAAGAGACCTTACAGGTCTGTAACTCTGAGAGATGGAACCAAATGGACCCGAACCAAATGGACCTTACAGGTCTGTAACTCTGAGAGATGGAACCAAATGGACCCTTACAGCCTGAGTGTACAAATGGACACATGCAGGTCTGTAACTCTGACACTATGGGTCCATTTGGTTCCATTTGTACACTCTCAGAGTAAGTTACAGACCTTAAGGATCCATTTGTGCATCAAAAGTTATGTGGGTCCTTGAAAAAAACAAACAAAAAAAAAGTTTGATATTAAACCACTGTAGTGGTTATCAGTGGACTCTTAATGTGTCATATAAATCAGTGTCATACAATATTCGGAGGAAAACCATGGAGACTTAACATTCAGTAACTGGGTGTGTTGATCAATAAGAACATTAACATCAAGTCTTTCCACGGACTCACGTAACATGTTGATGAGTAATTACTCCTGACCAGATCTCTTTCAGGGGAACGGACTATGTTAATCCACTTCTTGGTCCACAAGAAGAGAACTCCGTTAGGTTCGTTTAAAACGGGACATTGTGTGAAAAGGCCCTTTTACATTGAACGTATGGTTTTACAAAAAAAGCAACATACCTGACACAAAGTGAAAGTGGCACCCGCAAATCCATGGATTCCAGTAGCCTTGAAACATGACTACATCGGCGAAGTGCAGCGATCCATTTACTTATTTTTTCTTTACATTTCGGCAGTCTGTAAAAGGATAGCTCCGAGTTATTTTTTAATCTGTTTGTACAGTCAATCGCACAACGGCTCTTTCCCATTTTCCCAGTTTAGAGTGAATGAAAACAGCATCGCAACAGTGTGTTTTTAGGTTGCTATGGACAACAAAAAGTTCTTCCGCATACGATGACATCACGCGCATACTCAAGGGAATAAAGCGGCTACGCGATTGGTCCACGTGACCAAAACCACACCACTCCCCTTGCACATATTATTACGCCTTGTAAGAAATAGTCCCGTCTTCGACCACGGATTATAAAAATACAGCAGGGTGGCACGAGTAGAACTTTTTAATTTGGACTTTCTACCTATAAATCTCTTTTATAGAGAAAAAATTGTGTAGTCCCCCTTCCGTGGGAACGGAACTGAACGAAAAGGGACCTCACAATACGGCCTAACTGTGCACAGCGTTGACGAGGCACTCAATCAGTTTGAGGTACTGAGGCAGCTGGATCGCTAAATGACAGTCCTGAGGGGCAGAATGCTTTATGTGTTCCCCTGTTTCCACTCGATTCCAGGCCATTTAACTGACATGCCCCGTCCACTGGGACCTCACCACATGCGCATCTATCTATCTCCACCTTTAGTGTCACACAAGAGCCCGGCTCCCTGGTGTGTCGTCTGCCAAGAATGTGATTTGGTGTGCGAAAAATGGCTTAGAATAAAATAAAATAAATGTGCAGAGTATTCTGTGCTTGTTTCATATTTGTGTGATATTAAAAAATATTAAGTGAATGCATTAATTAGAATTTTAAATGTGATCACGTTTTTTTGCTCCCGATACGATCATTTGATTTTGATTATCTGCCAATACCAATGTTTACCGAGCCAATATTTTTATTTACAACACTTACGCCATATCACAATAGTACAATATCCAAAATCACAAATATTGAGACCGGGCCACATGAGTATTTCTTTGCAAAACAACTGCCCTCTCATTAAACCATAAAGCATGCTAGAGTGCTAAAAATACATAAATGTCTATGAATAATTCACTTCACACACACTACTAGAGAGCTTGTGCAAATTTCTCATGTCCAACTCGGGAGTGGAGTATGAGTTCTCTTAAGACGTAAAAAAAGGCACACACATCCAATGTGCAACAGACCTGGAGTACTCTGCAGTGTGGACTGATTGAAGAACCCTCGACCTCCTCAGTACGAAGCTCAACGTCTCAATTCTAGAAGCTCACAATGTGCACAACGTGATATGTAACACGTTGTGATCTTGTAGTTTGGACGTTTGCTACTTTTGCGGCATGAGACTGTAGTTAGTATGATGACGAAGTAGGGAATTTACGAGTGTTTAAATATGGACAAACAAGGTTTCTGCACGAGAGCAATGATGATACAAATGATGGCTATACAGTACTAAGTACCAAGGAAACTCATGAATAAACCAAACGAGAACCAATTTCTGTGTCATCACGCCAAAAGTGTACTTCTCCGGTACATAAATTATGTAGTGTCAAGGAAAAGATTTTTTCTGTGTAGCCAAATTACACACAAAAAAAATCCTCTAGTCTAAGCATTCACGCTCCACTGCCTCAACGCATATACGCACACGCGCACGTGCACACACACACACACACACACACACACACACGTTTCAGAGTTCTGCTTTCCCAGTAAAAACCAGCTCATTAAAGAAATATAGAGAAAATACAGTATATGTAATTATGTAACGACTGCAGTATACAGTAGCACCCTATACTGTATACGTCCTATATAATCACAGTGCTGGATTTATTCAGTAGCGTTTGCCTGCTTCTGCACAACAGACCTCACCATAAACCATAACAATATGCCTGATCTGCCTTCTCTGTGGGTTGACTCCTGTCCGAGCCCCTCCTACGTCTCACCAGGTCCACTCCTGCTCTCACCAGGTCCAGCCCCTGTGCGTTGCACCAGACTCCCATCACCAGGCACTTTATTCAGGAATGGTGGATTCTCGAGCCGCAATGGTTCCGCAGGCTCCACCTTGCCCTTGGTGGTGCCGCAGGCTCCGCTTGAGGCTTGAATGGCCCTCCTAAAGGCCTCACCGTGGGTTTGTTGGGCTTCTTCCTCACGGAAGACACAGGCTGGGGCGCCAACCCATACTGCTCCTGGGTGCCGTCTACATTCCGGCTGCCACTCGTCTCTCCCCTGCTATAGAGTGTTTGCTCAGTAAATTGGGTCTCCCTATCTCTTCAGCTCTTTAGTAAACAGAAAATGCATTTTCACCACTTAGCTATTTAGGAGAGAACATTCATACAGTATAAACAAGTGCAATTGGAAGAAATTAGCAAGCAATTAGCAGACAAAATTGGAACGCTATAAAAAATTAAGCTGTTAAATGGGTAGTCTCTCCTTTTTAGCATTTGTGACATATGTGCAAATAGGAGACAGTGATGCCAACAATAAAGAATATGTGGGACCAGCCAGCTTAATTGGAGCTAAATCTGGTCAAAAAAGTCTCATTAGTATAGTGTGCCCACTCAACTCAACTCAACTCAACTTTATTTATATAGCACATTTAAAACAACCATAGCTGCCACAAAGTGCTGTACTGTACATACAGTGCCTTCGGAAAGTATTCACACCCCTTCACTTTTACCACATTTTGTTTTGTTACAGCCTCATTTCAAAATGGATTAAATTCGTTTTTTTCCTCATCAATCTACACACAATACCCCATAATGATGAAGTGAAAAAAGTTCTCAAATATTTTGTTAATTTATAAAAAATAAGAAGCTGGAAAAACACATGTACATAAGTATTCACATTCTTGACTTAGTACTAAGTTGAGGCACCTTTGGAAGCAATTACAGCCTTAAGACTTTTTGGGAATGATGCTACAAGCTTGGCACACTTGAATTTGTGGTATTTTCCCCCTTTTTCTCTGCAGATCCTCTCAAGCTCTGTCAGGTTAGACGGGGAGCGTCGCTGAACAGCTATTTTCAGGTCCTTCCAGAGATGCTCAATGGGGTTCAAGTCTGGGCTCTGGCTGGGCCACTCAAGGACTTTCACAGAGTTGTCCTAAAACCAATCCTTCATTATCTTAGCTGTGTGCTTGGGGTCGTTGTCCTGTTGGAAGGTGAATCGTTGACCAAGTCGGATGTCCTGAGCGCTCTGGAGCAGGTTTTCATCCAGGATGTCTCTGTACAATGCTCCATTCATCTTTCCCTCTATCCCAGTTCCTGCCGTTGAAAAACATCCCCACAGCATGATGCTGCCACCACCATGCTTCACCGTAGGGATGGTATTTGCCAGGTGATGAGTGGTGCCTGGTTTCCTCCACCCAAATTCAAGTGTGCCAAGCTCCCAAAAAGTCTTAAGGCTGTAATTGCTGCCAAAGGTGCCTCAACTTGGTACTAAGTCAAGAGTGTGAATACTTATGTACATGTGTTTTTCCAGTTTCTTATTTTTAATAAATTAACAAAATATTTGAGAAAACCTTTTTCACTTCATCATTATGGGGTATTGTGTGTAGATTGATGAGGAAAAAAACGAATTTAATCCATTTTGAAATGAGGCTGTAACAAAACAAAATGTGGTAAAAGTGAAGGGGTGTGAATACTTTCCGAAGGCACTGTAGGTAAAACAGTAAGTAAACACATAGACTAAAAACACAGAATACAAAGACAAACACACAAAACAAGAAAAGGTCCAATGGAGGGGGGGGAAGCAAGTTCAGGAACAGAGGTCTCATGCTGTGTTAAAAGCCAAAGAATAAAAGTGCGTTTTCAATGAGGTTTTAAAAGCATGTGCTCTGTGGCTAATTGGAACAATTAAAGTAGCTCTTTATCAAGTACCTCACTCTGTCTACACTCCTGGGACAATTCAATCTCCAGCATAGCTGTACAACATGCACACCACCATATGTCTGACTTATTGCCTTCCTGCAGTCACAAACCACTCAGGAAAAGAACCACTTATGCCAGAGTTGAAATGGTTAAACTCAAGGAATTAACTAAGGGTTTTCAGTCAACAAGCTTGAGTCGCTACAAGAAACAAGTGTTACACAAATTCACTTGAATAACTACTAAACATAATATGTTTCCACATATAATTATGTGGAATGTAAGGGAAAGGGACTATTGTTCAGCAATGCTCAGACTACAGAGGGATTTGTAGGTACATTTGAATCATCGTCAAATGGTTTAAATTAATATTAACTTTCGATTCAAAACGTTGTGAGCTTGTACTGCAAGTCTATTTTCAGTATTATTATTATAATGGTTTTTTTTAACCTTACGCCTAGTACATGTCCAGGAAAGATTATTAATCAATTATTTTATCAAACTGGGTTGCCACCATAGTCTCAACTACAGACAGAGGCCCGTCAGACTGTCTTCCTAATTCATACGATACTGTACACCATGCACTGATCCAACACAAGCTGTAAAATCACACACCTGCCAACTTCAATTTAGTGTTCCGGAGTGTAGACTCTGATAGCGCACAAAGGACCAAACGGGACCGCTTACGGGTCCATTTGGTTCCATTGTGTAGCCCACTCAAGAGTTTGAGAGAGACGTGGAAAGCTCCGACCACTTTGCTGCTGTAAGTCATTCTCCATTCATCCATTGGATCCCACTGTGGTTGAGTTGGATCTGAAATGTTGCTTGGAAGGAGAAGCTCTCTTTCTCTCTCTCTGTGTGTGTGTGTGTGTGTGTGTGTGTGTGTGTGTGTGTAGTGTGTGTGTCTGTGTGTTCATTTATCCATCTCACAATCGCGCACGCACGCCTAAAACGCTGGCATATGAGAAGTCGTGTAGATTTGAGACTACTAAACATTTACATTTCCATTTCCATTTTATACTTCAGCCACTTGTCGATGCACTCAAATATATTCACAGTGAGTGAAAACATGTGCTCTGAAACAACAGCCCTACATTAACAGTAATCACAGTAAGTGAAAACATGTGCTCTGAAACAACAGCCCTACATTAACAGTAATTGTAAGTAATTGCAAAGTGCGGGTGCGCAAGTATTCCTTTTAATTGTGGGAGAAAATACATCTGCATGTGTTCTAGTTTAGAGTTAGTCTGTATTATGTATTATGGAAGAGATGAATAATTTAGCTCCGTTTGCATTACTACATTTTATTCACTGCTCCACTGAGGGACTGGAGAGAGCTGTCAGGTTGCCTTGCCAGCTGCTGCCATCTGCAGGTCAATGAGGGTAATTTTTGTAAATTGTTGTCTCTTTGAGAATGCAGTATTGGTAATAATTATGTATTTATAAAAATCACACACGTGTGAAGTGAGGGGCGCTATTATCACCGTGCGCTATCATACATCATCTCATTCCGGGCCCGGTCAATCAGAATTTGCGTCCTCACCTTCGTCTTCAATGTTTGTGTTTACAATGTTTGTGTTTACACAAACACTCAAAGCTGGCCATTCATTGTCAATGGCATTTAATGTTGGTGTTAGGACAATGTTTGTGTTTACACACACCCTACATAAATATAAAAGAACATAGTCAAAATACATTCATGTATTTCCACAGAAGATGAAAACAATGATCAAAACAAATACCCTAGGAAACATATTTTCACAAATATATTTGAGATAGGACTACATTGTAGTGTGTGTATCCAATATCCATCCTTGTATACGTGTGTAATGTCACCATAGATAGTAATTTGGAGCCTTTGAAGTCACATAAAGCTGGTGCTGGCCCCACCATCTGTATATTCTATCTGGGTACCAGTGGTTCGCAGTCGCACACACACACAAAGAGAGAAAGGTTACGGATTTGCCAGCTGTATCTCTTACAGGACAACGCATTAGGGTTTGCATTGTATTGCATCATTGACGTTGGATTACCGTTCTGTTCTCTGTAGTCGTTCAGAGAGAGAGAGAGAGACACGTAAGCTACAGCTAGACACACTGAAATAGAAGATTATACATATTCCTCTTAACTCCCATAGCAGGGATGTGATATGTATAATAATGTACGGAGACACCAGGCTTAAGATAATCCACTTGTGTTGCCGATTTGAATATTTCCAAAAGATGAGAAACAAGCAAAAGAACAGACAGTTAACCGGTCTGGCAACCGGTCGGTCTTTAGCAAAGACCGAGCTACTGGTCTACAAAGTAGTTATCCTGCCCACTGTCTTATGGTGCAGATGCATATGGACCATACAGTAAGAGTCTTCTGGAGTCCTACCAGAGGGCCCACTCCCTGCGCAAAATCCTTCTCATCACCTGGAAAGAGAAGCCCACTAAATGGAGTTCGGGAGGTTGGACCAAGCAGAAGACAACCAAGCTCAACCCCAACCAGCCACCCGCACAACTCCACCCTGTGCCAACCACTCACCAACCTTCAATCAGGCTGGCCACTCCTCTCCTCCTATTCCACGCCTCGACCCCTAAGCCAAGGTATCTGGGACCACGACCCCCGGAAACCCTATTTAAATCACACTGCCATCCTTGGCCCGTGCTCTTGACCATCTAAGGCGCACACTACACGCTTGTGCGTGGCGATGACATTAGATGATCACGCCAGCACCCCAATGTCATTCGTGCCCCTAGCCATATGAGCCGCACACTACACAGTACACACTTGCGTGCAGTGATGACCTTAGATAACGATGTTGGCTCCTCTAATGGACGTTCCCCCCGACCATGACCGTATGTTTGGTGTATATGTTTGCGTGAACTGCAAGGTACGTTGGTGAATGTTTTCTGTGGCGCATTGTGGTCTGTCAGACATCAGACAGCATGCCTGGGGAGCAACACTCCTGTAATGTCAGAACATACAGTAGAAGACCCAAGCAGCAGTGTCACAGGTCTTCATCCCCCACACATCCCAAGACAGATACTGTATGGGACATTATGCTCTGTTCAACTGAGGCAAAGGTTTGAAATAATCGTGATATTCATTTTAAGCCCAGCCCTACACAGACACTGCAAATGTGTGACGTTGAGTGTGAATGGGGGGAATGTAATGAACGTAATTAAACAGCAAATCTTGGATAGCTGTAAAAGCAAATGGTTTAATTGAAGACAGACTGCATGGTTTTAATTGATCAATACTTTCCATTTTTTGGGTAACTTTACTGCACAACAGCCTGTAATGAAATACAAAACAACAGCTTGGAAGAGAATGAGTCAATTAAAACATGTCTAATCCACACTCGGGTCCTTCCATTGTTGAACCTACTCCACTGTGAGCGAGGTACATTGCAACAGAGCACAGCCCTCACTCATCTCAGCTCAATGAGTGTCATTCTCACTCAATTAAGATGGCAATAACGCACCAGGAAAACATGCAAGCCTCCAGTGAGCAACACTCAAAATGAATTATGCTAATCAAGTTAACTATTTGCACACACACGCACACGCACACGCACACACACACACACACACACACACACACACACACACACACACACACACACACACACACACAAATGCTTTGCCACAAACACTGGCCATCCACTAGACTGAGGTCGCATTCACACTAGGATGTTTAAAATGAACCCTACAGCGTATTGTCGGAATGCTTTGTTTGGCAGGTGTGAAGGCTCATTTGAATTTCTGGTGCGGATCAAACAACCGCTGGATCGCCAAAAAAACGGGGGTGACGCTTCGCTTCCAAGCGCACCAGAGGGTGGATCACGGGTAATCGTATCAAATGTGACGCACAAACAGAATGTGAAATTGTGCGATGAAGAAGTTGGTATTTGGCCAAGGAAGGAGAAGGCGTGGTCTAATGAAGAGATAGAAGCCCTTATCCCAATATAGGCAGACCATCATATTCATCAAATGCTGAAGGTTACACACAAAAACACTGTAGTGTACAGGATTGGGTTCTATCGCACATTTGCACAATGTGAGTGAGGAGGTTTAACTTGAGTGAGGAGGTTTAACTCCTCACTCAACAAGCAGGTGCACAAACAATTACAGTAGCACTCTCTTGCTCATGTGATACCGTCACACACACACACACACACACGCACACGCACACAGGTAGGTCCTCTTACCTGCGTGACTTTATCAGTAACATTGTGCGTCCGGTCGATGAGTTTGCAGGGGGCGATTATGTCCAACTCCCCGGGAGGCAGGGCGATGAGCGGATCCGCTTTGAAGTCCACAAAGTTGAGCGTGATCTGCGGGATCTTGGAGATGGTGCGGTACCGCATGAGGTCCGAGTCCGATGTGGAGTTAAGGATGTTGGACTTGTTGTTCATCGCACCTGTGGACACAGCGGACCAAACGGTCACGCATACAAAAAGAAACTGGCGAACACTTGGATGCACATATATATTGAAATTTTATTTATTTTAGAGGATAGCCCCTTGAGATGTATCATCTCGTTTTAGAGGGGGTCCTCGGGTAGCCTGGTTAATAAACCAGACCGAAAAAAATAATTGCCTGCCGGCGGATTACGCCCATTTCCTACACCAGAGAACTGGGGCGGCCAATCGGGACACGGTATGCAATATGGGCGGGCTTTGGTACAGTGACTTTCAATGCTTGAGACCTTTGACTGACAGTAGCTCTGACCAATTGCGTCAAAGAGAAAATGTTTCCATCCGCCCCCCCTGGAAATGAAATCCAAGCTGAGCCTCCCCAGACTAATATCCCGCGGTCCGTGCGATATTAGTTTGGTTTATTAACCAGGCAAGTCCTCGGGCACAACACAATGAATACAGTACATAGACAAAACAATACATTAAGCATGTTGACACAGAACAATACACTTTCAACATCAACAAAACATCTCATGGTGCCCTCAGAGACAGTACAGGGCGATGTTCATCCAGAATTTCTGAATGTTTTGTAATAGTTGGGACAATTGCTTTGTTATATAACTACTAGTCCTTAACCGTTGTGAGATATTTGCCCCCCCTTGTGGCCGTGAAGGGTACTACGCCCGGGTGCGTTTGTAATTGACTAATAAATTAATGAATAATCATTAATGTGTCAAATCGAAAAAGGGCTTCGTTACGCCCTCCATATTCATATGGTCAATGCCTGTGTGAAAAGTGGGACTGATTGGTGCAGGCAGTAAGGAGCTACGGCACTGTTTCTGACAGACACACACACACACACACACACACACACACACAGACACACGGACACACACTCAGACATTGTTAGAATTATAGTATGATGATGATATGGAAATGACTTAAAATGAGAAAAGTGTTGAAAACTATATACTATATACTGTAGCAGAATGGATCTGTTCAAACAGCAAAGAGATTATATGACAAGTAGAAGAACTTGCCAGTTCGACATACAGTACAGTAATCAACTGGCCTATACATGTCTAGCATTCAAAACCAGCTACATTTGCAATGCAGCTGGTACTGAGAGTGTATACTGTATATTGACTGTGTACTGGAGTGTGTATTTGTCAAGCAGTGCGGTCAAGCAGCAACAAGGTAAGGGTACTTCCACTCCATGTCACAGCCTTGAGTATCGGAAATATTGAAAATGGGCGTGGGCGGATTTAGCTGCTCGAACACGCTTTCCAAAATGTATACGACATATTTATTGTTAGGTACAGGTAGTTTTTCTTTTTCAGGTGAATTTCCAGCATTTAAAATGATCTGTTGCCCTGTCTTTAACCCATTTTGGGCGGGAACCCCTTTTGGTGTTTTAAACATTATGTTATAATTTAGCTATTGAAAAATAGCAGATCTACAAGCTCATAGAGCGCCACCGAGTGGCGCGCTACGAGCTTGTAGGTCTGCTATTTATTTTTTTATCGTGAAAATGTGACGCAAATCCTGACAGAAAACTGTCAGGATTTAGAAGACATTTTATACATTTTGAGGTCCGGCCTGAATGGGTTAACTGTGAAAGTCTATACTGTATGTACAGTATGTGTATGATACTGTACCTGTGCTGCTGCTGGACGGCCTGAAGCTAAACCGGCGGCCCTTGCGGTCCCAGTCGGGCCTCATGGCCTCGATCTCGTCGACGGACGACGCGCGGCGCATGCTGTGGACGCTGTCCCGCGAGCGGCTGCGGGTCAGGGAGCAGTTGTCGGCCGAGCCGTCGGGGTTGAGGCTGTGGCGGTGGGACACCACGCAGGGAGACGACTGGGTGCGAGGACCTCCTCCGGGGGGATGGGACGGACCTCCGGGGGGATGGGACGACCCTGAGGAGACCAGCCGGGTACTTTGGTCCTCCTGGTCTTCTGGCCAACTCTGCAGCCTAATGAACCCAATTAAAGACACGAGGAAAAGGGGATCTTTGATTCCTGTGGCTCTTATCAAAACATGTACTGTAAACTCCCCCTGACCGCATGGCTCAAGTGGATGGGGTAACTATACATACTGTACATCGACATTGGGTGCTTGGTTAAAAGAAAGAATAACATAGTTTATAAGGATAGAATCCACACACCAAACTATGGTTGAGACTTCTTCATTAATCAAAAAGACAATTTAGAGCCATAACGGATCTTTGTCAGGTCAATTAAATGCATACTGTACAATAATAATTTAAGCAGAAATATCCTAGATTTAAGCTTTAAGTGCCAGGACCGTAATCCCCTCTTGTGGACGTCTTTGCAATGGGTGCCAAAGACGACAAGACGTAATTAAAAAAAATATATATATTTTTTTTTTTATATTTCTTTTTAAAACGTCCTCTCTTTTTTATAATGGGAGAATTGGCACTCAGAGCCTAAACTGGTGACCACCAGGTGGCACTGAAGGAGTTTTAAGAATCATGAGTGTATACTGTAATGCCACATAAAGGTCTGTGCGGTAGGCAATAAAAACAGCAGCAATAACAGTAAACTTGAGTTCTACTACAGTACCTGCTTTCGCTGTATTCTGGTGGCACGGGGCTAAGGGGCAGGATGGCCCCCAGGGGCAGGGTCTCTAGGCTGGGGCCCTGACGCAGTGGCGTGGCGGTGGGGATGCGGCCCACCTCAGGGTCGTCCAGAGAGCCCTTGCTGTTGGACAGGGAGCGCAGCACGGGCAGGCGGAGCTTGAAGCCTCTGGGTCGACCTGAGGAGGAAGAGGGAGGAAGGGCTCCATTCAGGGGTAGGTACTAGTCCAACTGCTGTGCAACAATATGAGAACATAATCCATCCACCTCCGAGAGGTGTGGGACAGTTAAATGTATAATTATGCTTAGTAGAGTATTCAGGGAAAGAAAGAAACAACTAAGATGATTTTTGATTTGGCGGGAACCCCTTTTGGTGTTAGCATTATGTTATGCTTTAGCTATTGAAAAATCTACAAGCTCATCATACGAGCTTGTAGGTCTGGTATTTTTGAAAAATCGTCAGTTTCTCTGTCAGAACTACTGACATAGAAATATAGCTTTTTCAGAAAACTGTCAGGATGTACATTTTTAGAATTTGATCTCAGGTCAAAATGGGTTAAGTTTAGGTTGGATGTTTCCAATTATTCTAACAGCCAACAACCAATAGTGTAGTGAGTGAGTGTGATAAAGACATTTCCTCTTGAGCCACACATTAATTGTATTTCATTTTCTGTTTATCATAACCTCATTTCATACTCAACATTCCCACATGTCAGTCAATGGTCATTATCAAACACTGTTTGCTAACTATGCCGGCTAAAGTTAGCAATCAGTTGATCTTGACTTGTTCTACAGTTTTATATGCATATATTCATTCATTTAATTTCACAATTTGGACAGAGACAATTGGTTGGTCAAACATACTTGTATTCCTTTCAAAGTCAAACAGTTTTAAGTTATCATTACTATATGTGACCAGTGCCAGTAGTTTGATACACAAGGGGGCCATGGTCATTTTTCAGTTCTTTACATATTATGAAACTGCACACTGTAACCTTTCATATGATGCATTGCTCATTGAAATTGGGGGGGAAATGAAGAAGATATGACCATTTGAAACTTGTTGAACCAGAAATGTCAAATTGGAGAATTCCCCCTTCAAAGATATCAGCAGTGATCTGTCACTTTAGGGGGCGCTGTTTTCCCTTCATTCCTCCATTAGCCAACCAGCAGTGTTGCCATGTCTGCTTATTATAATTAGTTGGCCATGTTTCTAAAGAAAAAGAATGCATAGGCCTACTGTACCAATAAGTCTTCACAATTAGAGAATGTTGTTGTAATTGATAGTTTGCCTATTATCTCACCTTTTTTAAATAGGCTACTGCATTTATTTGCCATTTTGTACTATGAAAAAAGGGCAAAAAACAGTGGCAGAAAATTAGGCTTATGTAAATGGTCCAGATGAGTACAAATAAGATAGCTATATTAGCCTGTTATTATTATTATTTGTCTGCAGAACCCCCATCTGAAAATAATGTATGCCAGGGACAAGATTGGTTTTGTTATATGCTTGTAGATCGGCTATTTTTGCTTATTTTGGGCTTGTTTTCATATACGGGTTGCTTGTTTCTCTCGCAGAACCTGGCAACCCTGCAAAAAAATAGCCGTTAGCTACATTTAGCATTATATATTGATATCAATCGTCAATCCTGTAGCTAAAACAAGTACATTATCGCGTTATATTACATATCGATGTGATCTGCATTATTATGACCTTAATTTTCATGGCAGGTACATTCCAAAGTAACTAATAAGAACCACGTTATGGTGACATAATGTTACAATGTTTACAATACATGCTAGAGTCTTCTTCTTCTTCTCCTCTGCTATTGGAAATAAGAAGCCATGTTCCATTGTTGTGATGACCAGTGCCCCTAGCTAAAACATTCGCATGAATTAGCTTTAGGAGGACCGAAAATAAGCACACTTTTTACAAAATACGACTGTTAATACTTCTTTCTCTGCTATTTCTGTTAGCCAGTTAGTGAAAGACTAGTATTATCTTCAAAAACGATTTGCATACTTTGAAGGTAAAGCTGATTTTCTGATTAGCATTGGTTAGCATTGCTTAACTCAATGGTTTAAACATTAAACATAGTGACTTGTTTACGCAATTACAATGACTTAATGACACTTAAACGACTTTCTGATGGAATAAAAACATTCTTTAACATTCCAACTGTTTTAATGTGGCTAAAAACGAAAAACACCAAAAAAAAAGAAATAATCTATTTGGTCCTATAGTGACATAACAGAGTTGGCGACTTGTGGTTCAAATTACTGGCACTGGTCACATATTGTCAAACACACCCTACTCACACCATCCTCATTTCCTGGTCAAAGTTACACAAAAGAGTCACCACTGAATCCACTGCTCCTTTTATAGGTGGAGGATTCAAATTGGGTTGCACCATTTTACAGGGGTGCAGGTGTCTGGCAATACATACTATTTAGTATGATTGCTTTGTTAATTACTTTAGGATTGACAAGTATACTGTAAAGGTTTGGAAATGTTTTCTGTGTTACATGTTCACTAGTTGTGCAAGTGAATACTTTGGGGGAAACCTGTCTCTAGACAGATGGTTTGGGCCACTAGTCAGAGGCCTGGGTTTGAATGGAGTTAGTCAGTCCAGTGTGAGACAGGGAGAGACGAGGGGCACCATGCGGGAAGCTCTGCCCTGGTACAGTGTTAGGACTTGTAATGTCCAGACTGGGTGCTTGAATTTAAGCATATCATGTAAGTTTGTTATTTTCATTTTTTTTGGAAGTTATATTTTGTTTTTGTGAAAGAAGTATTTTTCCTGAGAAATTATTTTGAACCTTATTTTTTGGAAACCTTTGAAGAAAATAAATCTTTGGCAACGATTGAGATTTTTGGTATGTCATTTTTCTGTGCACCTACAGTAGCCCTCATCAAACGGACTCATTTACAAGAGTATTCAGGGAAAGAAAGAAACGACTAAGATGAGGGACTTAATTTTAGACCATTTTGGGGCGGGAACCCCTTTTTGTGTTAGCATTATGTTATGCTTTAGCTATTGAAAAATAGCAGACCTACAAGCTCGTAGCGCGCCACCGAGTGGCGCGCTACGAGCTTGTAGGTCTGCTATTTTTGAAAAATCGAAAAACGACCGAAATAGAAACACAGCTTTTTCAGAAAACTGTCAGGATGTATAAGACATTTTTAGAATCTGATCTCAGGTCAAAATGGGTTAAGTTTAGGTTGGATGTTTCCAATTATTCTAACAGGATTATAACCAATAGTGTAGTGAGTGATGTAGCCAACTAGCCACTGTCATTCAGTAAGTGAGTCATCTAGCTAGTTAGTTACGGAGACAGTGGGTACCTACCGGTGACTAGCCAGGTGGGCAGGCGGTGGTTGAGCTCCTGGTTGCAGCTAGGGTCAGTCAGTCGCTCGTCTGTCATGACCTCAAAGTTGAGAATGAACATAATCACAACACCATCCTCGTTCTTCACCGGGACCACGTCCACCAGACACTGGAAACTCTGACCTGGGGACAGACATGGAGGGAGAAAGGCTGTCAAAGGATTGTCTAAACTCTGACCTGGGGACAGACATGGAGGGAGAAAGGCTGTCAAAGGATTGTCTAAACTCTGACCTGGGGACAGACATGGAGGGAGAAAGGCTGTCAAAGGATTGTCTAAACTCTGACCTGGGAACAGACATGGAGGGAGAAAGGCTGTCAAAGGATTGTCTAAACTCTGACCTGGGGACAGACATGGAGGGAGAAAGGCTGTCAAAGGAGTGTCTTATGTTATGTTACAGTAGTACGGTTATGTCACTATGAATTAAGAATTTGACAAGAAGTGCTTGTTCACACAGGCCGGTGCTAAATATAAGTGCCTGCTGCACAACTTTGATAACCACAGGCAGGCACATGTAGAAACTCATGCATGCACATTATCTCTCTTTTTAAAATGCTTACAATATCAGTGCTTAATGTAATCAGTTCTCTCTTCCGCTCGCACACACACGAGAGGCATGCTACTCACACTAATCTGCCATAACAGTGTTTAAACAGCTAAGTAAGCATGAAATTAGACTGCATATGATTTGATTTTCACACCGCCTGCAGGCGTTAATATATGACCTGAATGGCATTTCAACCATCAACAGCAACTCTCTCACTCACACACACACACACACACACACACACACACACACACACACACACACACACACACACACACACACACACACACACACACACACACACACACACACACACACACACACACACACACACACACACACACACACACACACACACACACACACACACACACACACACTTAGAGACATTAGGTTAGGAGGATTAAGCTCATGTGTGCTGCAGCTTGACATGTGTAAATGTATGTGCTGTTAGTTTTGATTGATTGATTTCAAACATTTATACACAGAAGTGGCCTAGTAGGCACAAAAAGAAAGACACAGACACGCGCTAGACTAGACACCATACCGTACACCCCCCCCCCCCTCCCCACACACACACACACACAGCCACTAATGACCTTGACACTAGGGTCAGAACAGACCCTCCAAATGGCCTAATGTCATGCTCCATTATATCCATAATTCTCTCATGGACTCCCTTCGTGGACCATGTAAAAACCCTGACGGTAGTCCCAGAGATGAGCCATATTTGAACTAGAGAATGGTGAACGCATATCGTAGGCCTATGCATTGTACGTGTGTCGTGTAAACCGGTGGCTGCGCGCACACACAGGTGCCCCCTCCTTTCCTCTTTTCTTCTCCCCCCCCCCCCCCCATATACAAATGTATATGTTGACATGAACAAAGACCCCACATGGGAGGGGAAGAAAATGTAAAAAAAAAAAAACCCCAATAAAGATTAAAAAAATAAAATAATCTCTCTCTCTCTCTCATTGTAAAATGTCTTTGTTCAGAATTCAAACATATAAAGAAGAATCATATTCCAGCAAATTCACACAGCAGCGAGGTATATCTTCCTGTTGATTTGTCCATTTTATTGGAAAACCCGGACTGGATCCGTGGATCCGGATCCAGATCTTCAAATAGTAAAATCAACAGGATTCTAACATTTCTATGAAAAAATAAAACCACATGAGTTTTGGTGATGCTCTATATTGTCTGAATCAACTTTGTTTGTGTTTGTTTACATACTAAAAGAGTGACTTTGAGAGCTGTTTTAGCTACAATGTAAGTCAATGAGGAGCATATTTTGAATCATCAATTTCTAATCACTGGAGCAGTAATTCTTTATTTCTTGTCCACATTTGGAGTTGCATCATGGCAAAGTAACTACACAACCCAAACCTCAAAAAAAGTGGTCTTACCCTTTAACAAGTTTAATATGGCTGTTTTTAATAGCTGCATCTGTGTTACTTACATCACGCTAAGGTCATGCAGCCCGCCCTGTGTGTTTACCCTGCTGCTGTTTTTAACCTGAAACGGAAAACACTAGCACGACAAAATGACAAAATCACCATACACGTTTTTTTCATTCTCCTTTAAGTTGGTAATAATATCACTCGTATATAGTTTCCCCCAGTTCTTTCCATTTCTCTTACCTGGTCAGTGAAGGACAATGAGTGACCGGCACAGTGAATGGTGAACAGTAGAGCAGGGCTGTGCGCCGTGGACGAGCTATAGTACAGTATGTTGTACAGTCGCTACAGTGTGCCTATTGCCCGCCTGCCGCCTCTCTATCACCCCTTCCTGCCAATCACCTCCCATCAACACTGGAGAGTGGCTACAAATCTGATTGGAGAACAACGTAATCCCAACACAAGGGAGATTGTTTTTTATAATAGGGAAAAATCAAGGATTACAACCATCTGGCCCTGTGCGCGCGCGTGCATGCATGCGTAAGTTTGTATGTCAATGCGTCATGCACACATACATAAATGGCCTCAGACCTACTATACTCATTCACAAGGTTGTCCCATCATGTTCATTATGTGTCTGTCATCAGCAGCTGTTGCACTATGCCATTATTATTATTATTATTATTATGTTACAGTATAAGCACGCATGTAACATTTGCTTCAGACACAAAACAATTCATACGGTACAAAACGCACAAAACGCAGAAATGTTCCATTTAACTTCACACCTCATGTT
This sequence comes from Protomyctophum parallelum, assembly GCF_964188405.1. Lineage (NCBI taxonomy): Eukaryota > Metazoa > Chordata > Actinopteri > Myctophiformes > Myctophidae > Protomyctophum > Protomyctophum parallelum. The sequence goes on along the minus strand of NC_139712.1, from coordinate 16,611,815 downwards.
TCATCCATTCCACTTATGAGTAGGATTTTCAGTTACGGTTTGTATAAACACAGTAACACACCATTAAAAATGACCTCCAGTCAGGGGCGGCCTTAAGGATCGGGAGGCCCCGTTCATGACGTCATAATTTTAATAATTAATAATTATTAAAAAAACAAAAAAACATGTTTTTTCATTTTTTTTGTCAGTGTGTATTATCGGACTTCAAAGCATGAACAGCATACACAGCCAAGTAGAAAATACACAAAAGCAGCTTGCTTGATACATTTTTTTGAACTGGAAGGCAGCATAGGCTATATATACTATAGGCGTTCGCAACTGTCAGCGCTGCTAGTGCAGTGAGTGCGCACACTGGGAAGTGGGAACAATTACAACCAAACAACACACTATACTACTACTGCTATTTCTTAAAAAAAAATAAAAAAATTGAAACGATTGAAGGCCACTGCCTCCAGTTAGCACTGCATTGTGCACACACTTTGTGTGACGCATGTGACCTGGATTTGGCCTAGTCAGATCCATAAGGGATTAAGCCTATACATTTCAAGTACAGCACAACCTATTTTGTTTGGGATCAACACTAGCGGCTCTGCGTTCAGCTATACCCACTGCACTGCTTTTCAATTTCACATGAACAGAGCTGGAGGTCCAACAGGGCAACAGTTAATCTAGCTGGTCAAATGTCCCCCATGCATTCCAATGGCACATGTAGCATCTGATAATCTGATGTGGTATTAAAGATTTTTAAAGCTTGGGGATCCATGGGGAGATTAATCAAAAGTACCACATCACACCTCCCCCTGGCCAGCAGCCTGATGGAGGAGAAAGGAACCGGTCGGAATAACGTGTTCCTTCCACGCGCTATACGTCCGGCCGGGGAAACTCTCCCCTATGAGGTGAAAAGAAGCAGCTTGGACTATGGACTCAGATAATTGACACTAGGTGAAAAAATGGGTTGCAAAATCGTGGGGGAAAAAAAAAAAAGAAAAAGAAAAAAAAAAAAAAGTACTACATCAAAACCACATCCAAAATACTTTAAAGTCCATCGAAGACAATTGAAATGACTAGTTCTAGAAGAGACTACTAGCCTGCTACTAGTTCTCTCTAGCCAACTTTATTTCCCTGTGCGTTTTTTTCAGTTTTTGAGGGGCCCCTACTATATAGGTTTAATGTTTGTTTTTAGTTAAATGTTTGTTTTACTAACCCCCCCACACTGGGAAGGTACTGGGGAGCCACTGGGCAGTGGGCAGACACTGGGGAGGCACTGGGCAGACACTGGGGAGGCACTGGGTAGACACTGGGCAGACAGTGACTACCTGTGAGTGGGGAGTGTTGGCTGTTGAATGAATATCAACATCCTAATACATCCGAATAATGGGGGGTCAAATTATGACAGGCAATCCCTGCTGTCAAAATATGACCCCCCATGTAACCACTTTTGATATAAAAAACCACACAGAAATGAGAATTAGCCAATTTTTTTGGCATCCATTGTTAGGTCTGGGGGGTGGGGTAACTACCTGTCAGTGGGGAGTGTTGGCTGGGAGGAGGAGTAGGACTACATTTTCGGTGGTGAGCTGATCACCGCGACCACCGCTGACCACCGCGAAATAACGTTAAGCGGTGGTGAGTAAAAACAGAGAGAAGGGCTGGAGCGGTGGCGGTGGTTTGGTAGTTCGGTGGACACCTAACCACCGAAAATCCAGACTATGTATGAGCCTTAAGGCCCTATACGTCCTCTCTGGGGGGGTAACCACTTTTGATATAAAAACCACACAGAAATTAGAATTTGACAATTTTTTTGGCATCCATCGTTAGATATGTACTTTACAAACTTGCCATGCATCTCTTTCACCGATTCCCCAGCATCAGTGACTTATGCAAATAAGTGCATACAGTGGCAGGAAAGGAATAAAAGAAGGAACATGGACACACAGAAAGGAGAGGGTGAAAAAACCGGATGCACTTCACTCAATAGGAAACTATTTTGGTGTGTCTCTCCATGGTAACGGATCGGCGCTGGGGCATCCCGCTGATCCCATAGTTGTACTTAGACTGACTGTCAGTTCTTCTTTATGCCTGATGAGGGTCTGAACGACCCAAATGTTGCTAAATAAATCTAATTCTGTAAGTGAAGACAATGTGCGGGTCTGCAGGATCCTTTTGTCTCTACTTCGTGTGTCGCATAGCCTTGTATCAGCCGATTCATACTCCTATTTTAGAGCCGAATAAAAGTCGGTTTGACTCTGTAGAGCCTACAATGTGACGTCATTTGAGGTTCGGGGGGGGGGCGGGTACCGTCCTAAAGTCGGCTCTTCGGTGCTACTGAAAATTTCTGACGAGCCGAAATCATTTCCGCACTACAGCGCCGAAACAGCGGTAAAATAGGAGTATGAATCAGCCCTAAGGGTGTGGAGACAGAGAATGTGGGGGTAGGATGAGGATTAGTGAACATCTTTACCACAAGTTAGCAGGTGGATAAGAGGATTTGACTACAGCCTTGCAGGTAACCCTGCGTGGCAGATTATGCAACCGGCTGTAAAATGATTGATTTCAGCAGCAGGCATTCTCTGTGGGAAAAAAATGATCTTTTGTGCACTTTGGCATTTGCAAAAAAAGACAATTACAAGAGAGGCCTGCCTCGACCCTCCTCTGAATTAAAATTAAAAACCTGTCCTCTTCCTCTGTGCATCCGGTAACATGTTGGATTAGAAACTATAGGTTTGTAATCTCTGGTATGGAACAAGTGGATTAAAGGAAAACAGATTAGTATAGTGCTTGATCAAGCCACATCTTATGGGGAAGAGGTTAAAGATAAGTAGGTGCATGGGTGGGTGGGTTGGTGAATGCCTGGGTGTGTGTGTGAGAGAGAGAGAGAGAGAGAGAGAGAGAGAGAGAGAGAGAGAGAGAGAGAGTATGGGGAGGGGACTCCCTCTACATTATTGACCCATCAGCCCCTCCCAGTGGACAACATTAGTACCTACATGCCTATTGGCACCTTCAGTGAGCAGTGTCGCTTCAATATACAAGCCACGGTCTCCTGGCTTCTAAGTTTAAAAGGGTCATGTGACAAAATCACAAAATATGAATTCATACTCAAAACTCTCCATGTGATGAAGACAAATTGATCAACATTCCATTTTGTGTAGATTTGTCATGATTACCATGTTTTAAGATAGCCTGGCATGGCCAGACTAATATCACTGAGGGGTGGAGGTTCCTTTTTCTTTTTACACTGGCAGATTTGTCTGGTTTCCTAACTGTTCTGTCTAAAAGCTACATTGCATTTTCGTGCCACCCTTGAGACAGCAGCTGGAGGTAGTATATGGAGGAGTAATTTGTCTTCTCAATGGATGTCGTAAAATGAACTGCCTCCATATGGAAGTAGAAAAGCACAGCTGTAAAATGAGTTCTTCAATGTTTAGATTGCCTCAGCAGTTTTGGAACTAAACATTATAGTGTCAAATAAGAACAAGCTGCTACAGAGAAGAACACCTTGAATGGTGATTTACACTTTAAAGGAGAATTCCATACTAAAAGGCTTTCTTACCTTTCTTTGTAGTTGTTACGTCCCCATCAAAGAGGTCCAGGTGTTATTTTGTGCAAAAGCTCCTTATTGGCTATTTCCCCTACCATAAGCCCTAAATGAATTGCATTGAATTGAATGGGATGTATGGGGTGTTATGCTAATTCACTTATTTCCATCGAAATAAGTAGTAAAGTGTGCCGCTTGGGTTATTATTTACATTATGAAGAGAGGATATATACAAAAATATATATAATTTTGAGCGATGGAAATAAGCGAATTAGCACAACACCCCATACATCCAATTCAACTCAATGCAATTCATTTAGGGCTTATGGTAGGGGAAATAGCCAATAAGGAGCTTTTGCACAAAATAACACCTGGACCTCTTTGATGCTGACGTAACAACTACAAAGAAAGGTAAGAAAGCCTTTTAGTATGGAATTCTCCTTTAAATACAGTACTGTACATGATTGAAAACAATGGATTTCTTTGCTCAACACTGAAAAGAGGCATCAACAGACCACTAGATGGCAGAGCATGACAGCTCTTCCCTTTCGTGGCTCCTTGCAGACAATGTGCAAAGCGGCAGGAAGCAATCAGTCTGGTACTCAGTGGCCCATTCTTCCCACAGGCAGCAGAACCACTAAATGTGGCCTCCAGAGCCAGCGCTGAACGTGATTAATCTAGATGTGCCCTGCTGCCCGACCCGCTCACACTGCAGAGGCATTGTTCTGGGAGGTAGGGGGGCAGAATGGAGAAAGATAGGTGTGTGTGTGTGTGTGTGTGTGTGTGTGTGTGTGTGTGTGTATGCGCGCGTGCACACTGTAAGTAAATAAGATCGCTACTGTATGAGGAGTCTTGACCCATCAGTCCCTCCCACCAGAATGCATGCACCAGCTGTCCTGCAATAAGTGGCATTCCACCATTGCTCAACGCTGAAACACACACACACACACACACACACACACACACACACACACGTGATTGACCTATGCACCTTACAGCGGGGCTGCTTCTTGGTGTGAAACTGTGGAAGGACAAAAACGCCGCCAGACAACCATTCATCAGATTTCCTTCCCTCCCAGTAATTGAGACAAATAACGGACTGCAGCAGCCAGGTGGGTACGCTGCAAACTGCTGGCTAAAGTGGACGTATTTATTTTGTGTGTGCATGGACACTTTGTATAAAGCGTGTACTGTTTGCGCACGTGCATGTTTGTACGCACACGCGTGCGTGTCTGTCTGGGACACTTGGATAACCAAGTTGTTAGGGCGTATACTGTATACTGTACCACATACTGTATAGGCTCTACTGCCTGGCATGAGTCCCCGGTTAGCAATTACGGCAGTACAGATTCCAGGTGAGTGTTGCATGCATGAAATTGGCTATGCCAAGAAGTTAAGAACAGCTACTGAAAGTCTACTTGGAAGTACAGGAAGTTGATGCTGTACAGCTACAGATCTGTTTATATTCATGAAAACCGTGTCGGTATTAATAAAAATAAAAAAGACAGTATACATGAGGTAAATTCTGCCCTATAGACACTAACTACCATAGTTCCTCACCAGGCTTTTCTCCTCCTGAGATGAGGAAAGACTGGGAACAAGTATTTAATCAGGCATTACTGCAAAAATTAGTAATAGGTTATTGGAAAATCATTAGCCATGCTGTGTTCACATAATTTATCCTTATATAAACGGCGTCTCACAGTAAGATAACAATACATTAGGTCTTTCAAAGAAAATGCTAGTGTGTGAAGTAACCGAATGCTACTGGCAATCACGCACACGCGCACACACACGTTGTTGTCCACTTCAATTCAGTCAAACGCTACCGTCAAGCCTCCTTGTCAGCCTCAGTGTCTCATACTGTCTCTTACTGATAGGATGGACAGGTGGAAGGACAGAGTGACAGTGGGAGAACAAGGGCGAAACAGAGGCACTTATGATTATGAAAGGCTATGGACGGACGGAGGTCAACGGCAAAGTGACCTTCTCAATACTTGAGACTTGACACCTCTCACACAGGGAGTAGAGAGGTGATGTACGTACATGCTCTTCTTACGAAGGTATTTGTAGTTGAGGAGGGAATAGAGGGTATGCACTATGCACATGCACAAAGTGAGTAGCAAATCAAGTGGCAAAGTGAGTTGCAAAGTGAGTTTAACATCGTTTAATGCAATTAATAGGACATTTCTGTTTGGGTGTATGGGCTGTCAAGGCCAGAAAGTAGTTTTATGACAATCAGTAGGCATTCCCACATAACTTCCGGGTATGACGATGATGTCACGTGCATACCCTCTATACTTTTTTCTGTTGTTTTGCAACAGACTTCTTCAAATCCCACGAGGGTTTTCTATAGGGTTCAAAACAAGAAACTGGGACAGCCACTGTGAATCTTCCAGGACTTCCTCTCCACATATGCGACCGATATGCACACATGGGTATATATATATAGTACTGTACATGCCCACATATAAAAATTCTACTGTACTTGTGGGGAGATGAGATGTGGCCCTCATAAATGTTGTAAGACAGGCACACTCGCCCACACAGGCGCATAAGAACAGTGCTCTACGGGGCTGCAGCCACCCACAGCCATGTCTCCGACACAGTGCAAGTCAGGCAGGCTCTGATAATAATAATAATAATAATAATAAAACTTTATTTGTATAGCACCTTTCATGACATGAAATGCAGCTCAAAGTGCTTTACAGAACAATGGAGAATAAAAAAGAAAAGCAAGACAACGACATTAAAAAACAAGCAGTAATGCAATACAGTGAGGACATGAATAACAAAAAAATAAAAGATCAATTAAAAGCAATGTTGTAGAAGTGGGTCTTGAGCTGTGCTTTAAAAATGTCTACAGAGGCTGCCTGACGAAGGTACAGTGGGAGCTTGTTCCATGCTGATGGCCCGTAGAAGCAAAAAGCTGCTTCCCCGTATTTTTTAGTTGCCATTTTTAGGCAAAGCGAGCAGGCCAGCAGTGGAAGACCTTAGAGGGCGGCTTGGGACATATTTAGGCAGGCAGTCATGTAGGTAGGAAGGTGCGAGACCATTGAGAGCTTTATACACAAGTAAAATAATTTTAAAATCAATCCTGAGTTGACTCAGTGTGTGGAGGATCGATAACCAAGCTATCTAAATGCTTCCATCAATGACACACACACACACACACCAGTGGGCCAGGGCTCCAATCCGCCCAAAACCTCTCATGTTGCGCGCGCGCGCACGCACGCACGCACACGCACACGCACGCACACACACACACACACACACACACACCCACACACACACACACACACACACACACGCACACACGCACACACGCACACACGCACACACCACATCAGGATCGTCTCCCAGAACAAGAGCTGGTCGTGCATTTGAATGAAGGTCAGAAGACACTGAAAAAGGTCCACAGCACGGAGGTAAATAAATCAGACAGAAACCAACTCCTGTTCAATTAAGTTTAAGTAACCCTTCGTTCAGGGTGGAAAGACGGCAAAAGTTAAAAGGTGGGATAGGGGTCAGCGTTTCTTGATTGCTTGCTACGCTCCACCTCTCATTTTCACATGTTGCTACAGTTGACTGAGTTTTGGAAATGAGACTGAATCAATTGCAATTGCAATTTTGCTTAGGTTTTGGCATGCCATTACCTTGATGAATGCCACGTTCAGTGCAATGACCAAACATCTATTGTGCAAGTCAAATGCTTTGGGTTTCACCTCGAAGGAATTTCACAACTCGATACCTCATCTCATCCAGTTTAAATATACTGCAAGGCCGCTCATGCCACGTTCAGTGCAATGACCAAACATCTATTGTGCATTATGTGCAAGTCAAATGCTTTGGGTTTCACCTCGAAGGAATTTCACAACTCGATACCTCATCTCATCCAGTTTAAATATACTGCAAGGCCGCTCATGTCATACTCCTAGACACTCTGCACGATCTGGCTGGCACCCTATACACGATAATACAGTTTAATTTATACCCAAGGCCACCTAAATCTGTTCGTATTTTGTGCACCTTCCCCGTCATAATAATTTGTCTTCTTTCTAAATTGCCCATAAAGCCTAATTTATGCTCCATAGTGCGTCGGTGCTTGAACTAATATTCTTCCTCAAATTTCCAATTCTTTCTAAACTGGTAAACTTGGTCCGTTTAACTTAGTTAAGTCTTCGCTGTCAAAATACGCTACTTCTGGACGTCTGCATTCTTCACACAGAGTCTGGCTTGACATTTTGCTGATGTCAGGTTAATTAGAGGCCCATTCGGTCGCTGCGCAGCAAATTAAATTTCCTATATTGGCGTCGGGTCACCCCCTCTGCATGCCAATCACCACTGCATGAATACACCTGTGATTGCATGATGCTTACAACCTACGCAGTACACCCCCGGGACCCACAGCCCTCCCTTTGTGGCATTTCTTTTATCATGAACATTAGTGAGGACGAATTACATGTAGGTAGATTGAAAGGTGGTGAAGTGGTCTGTCTGTTAAGTTGCTGTTCTCCGGGGAATCTCCGGGGAATTGTCCTTATAATCGGTCTTTGAGAGAAACAGTTTAGAGACTGACTTGTGAGTCTATCACAAACTTAACTCAAGGTTGTAGGAGAAATATGGACAAGGTGAGTTGGACAGATGATACAGCCGACTGATGGGAGGTGATAATTCATGACAGAATACAGTTGAGTGTACAATGTCTGCCTGGGACCTAGCGCACGCACACGCACACGCGCACACACACACACACACGCTCAAAAAACACTTGCACGCATGCTCACTCGCAGTGTGACTATCATCGGATGTGTACCAAAAAAGGTAAGGGAAAAGGAAAGGACACAGTAGATGAGAAGCACTTTTGGCAGAACGGATATCCTAGATAGACAGGAGTGAGAAGGATAGCAGAGAGAGAGAGAGAGAGAGACAGACAGACAGACAGACAGACAGACAGACAGACAGACAGACAGACAGACAGACAGACAGACAGACAGACAGACAGACAGACAGACAGACAGACAGACAGACAGACAGAGAGACAGAGAGAGAGAGAGAGAGAGAGAGAGGCTTCATTTCCTGTCCGGTGTAGCTGTGATTTAGGATGATGATTCCTGTTCTGTCCTCGTTCTCTTTCGGTCTGCCGGACATTCCAGCGGTTTGACTGTTTACAGATGGCCAGGAATGAACACTTAACCCTGAGTTACGTGGACCAAACTGGACCAAACTCCCTGAAACAAACAGTGGTCGTCATCTGCATGGGGTCCCATACCAGGCCCGGCATTCACGTTTAACCTCAGATTCAGTTATTTTATGCATCTCATTTTCTCCACCTGACAATTTTGGGGGGAATTTTTTCTTTTATCCCACAATGTTTGTAACCCATTTTTTCACCCAGTGCCAATTATCTAATGTAATCCTGGGCTACACTTCCTCTGCCAACCTGGGGGGGGGGAAGGGGGCAGCGGACTGACCTCATGCTTCCTTCTATGCATGAGGAGTCCAAGCTCCTTCTTTTCACCTGACAGTGCGTGGAAGAAATACGTTATTCCGACCAGTTCCTTTCCCCTCCATCAGGCGCCCCGGCTGGCCAGGGGGAGGTAATTTTGGGGGGATTGGCGCTGCACTGCGGCGACATGGGCATAAGGGCTACGCTTATGCGGGCCCTTTGTCTAAGACAAATGTCTTCCTCGGGAGACAAACAATAAAGAACCTTGAGAACCATTAATCCGATTTCAGAGAGCCACGGTCAGGTCCCACAGTGCCATTTGGAGACAGCCTTTTTGAATACAGAGAACTCTGTGGTCTCCTTGTTGTTTTGCATGGTCCCACTCAGCCACAGCCACACGCAGGCTGGCTCAACAATAACACACTGACCTGAGGGATTTGCATACACGCCCAGCTCCTGTTTCACGCTCACTGTACAAACATCATACAGTAGGTATTCTGACTGGACGCGCTACATGCAGTCGAGGGAGAAAACATGATCATGTCGTTAGACCAAGTCTGTGCCTGTGTGTGTGTGTGTGTGTGTGTGTGTGTGTGTGTGTGTGTGTGTGTGTGTGTGTGTGTGTGTGTGTGTGTGCATGACGCAAGTGTGTTACTAACCAGGAAAATGTAAAGAAAAGCAGTGGGCTATTCATTTAGTTGGGTCTTAGGGCCACGTATAGAAGCAATAACAGTACAGTATAACAGTATATATATATACAATAACAGTATATACTGTAGGATAAAAGCCACTACTGGAGTGTTTAGGTATGATGAACACACTAACACAACACAGTAGAGATAAAGGGGACTGGTGCAGATATGGTGCATTAACATTGCAACAGATATTCTACAGGTTCTTACTAGCTTAATTATGATCCTTGATGACTATTTCTATGTATTTGGTGTATAACCATGTGACTGTAAATCGCTCTGGACTAAGAGCATCTGAATTGTAAATTATCCTGGGCAATATACTGTATGGTTCTCCAATATGATGCTTTCGATCAAAGATTATGCATTAAGGTAACCTGCAGCTACTTGGGCATGGGATAATGTTTTTGGTCCCGTGAGTCCACCCGTCTGTTGCTGGACCGATCGGCACGGAACTTTGCACTCCCAGTAGGCTAAGGAAGGCCTTAAGTCGGCCAATGGCGGCACTATAACAGGTAGACTTTTGCAAAACACACATTTGTGGGAGGACCCTTTTTCTTTAAAAAAAACATAGTTATTTAATTATGAAACAGATCTCCCTCTCACTACCAGTCCCTGTTGCTTCATCTTTAACCTTCAGCCCACGAAATGCTAGCACATAAATATTACATGGAGATGCTGAATTATGTAACTAAGCGAGAAGCAAGCAAGCATGGCAAATATCAAGCCATCCGACGCACTAACAGTTCGACAGGCATTAGTCCGACACCCTATACCCAAAACCCAACTCTAGAAACCTAACCTCACATCCTGGAAGCCACGGGTTAGTTTCAACTGCATGCATGTCGTGAGCGTCGGTGTTGTCTGACTGTTAGTATGTCTAACCAACGTATGTTAACCCCGCCATCCATAACATCAGCAATTAATTCCAA
>NC_139712.1:16586207-16596207 GCF_964188405.1 Protomyctophum parallelum | reverse complement strand
ATACAGAACAGGGCCTGGGCTGTGTTTATAGTAGCAGTAACACTTACCAGAGGAGAGGAGAGGACAAGAGAAGAGAAATAAGGAATGAACAGAAGTCCATGATACAGTACGTGTAGTGGTGAGTCAATTCAAGCCTAATTCTGCTTAGTGTCTGGGTGTTAGCATTATTACGGCAGTGCATCAGCGTTTATGGTGATAAATATCTGTGTATACAGTACATAGTGTGTACACTGACTGGGCGAAACACCGTATTTCTATCTTCTGACATCACAACTGAGCTGAGCACAGGCACGCACAGAGTAGCGTAGTAGCAGCAACGAGATGTGTGATGTCATTATGTAGTATATACATACATGTCTTGTACATGCTGTACAAGACATATTGGAGCCTCTTATAAGTAATTCAAACTAACACACCAATATATTTAAAACAATGTGTGTGTACACACAGCATGGCCACTTGATGTATATTATACACATTAGATAGCAGGGAACACAAATAATTTGGTTGCCGTCCGATGGAAACCGTGTATGTTCAAACTGAAATCCGATGGATACAACGTATTCATTATTTATATTTAGTCACAAGCTCTTGTAAGTACTCGTCATTGGTCATAAAAACCCACAGACACACTGAACACCACACACACACACCTTGCTCCGCATTTCTAACTGGGCTTATAGATGATTCTGTCAACTACAGTGTGTACAGAGTGCAAACAGTACATTGTGTAAAGTCAGTATACACACAGTATACACACCCCCAGGACTGCGATTATACACAAACCAAGATGCACGCACACATCTGCATATATGGAGCCGGCCAGCAAATCTACATCACCGACACCAGATTAACCCATTTAGACCAGACGTCGAAATTAAAAAAATGTTTTCAAAATCCTGACAATTTTCTGAAAAACCTTATGTTTCTGTATCAGTGGTGCTCAATATTTCAGCCACGATCCCCTTCCGATGGCAGGTATTTAGGACAGATGGTCATTACGTGTTCCACTGTCTGTAATGTGATGTAATGTCATCAGACTGTGGAACACGTAATGACCATCTGCCCCAAATACCGCTATCTCCCCTATCCCAACCAACCCACCCACTGTTTTAACCACTGTTTTATGCAAGGCAGAGTCTCCATTGGAAGATTTTGGAAGAGACTAGTACCCCCCCTGCCCCCCCTTGCATCATGGTGTTAGGAGACCAGTCCAGCGGGGGGGGGAAACTACAGGAGTTTGTGACCCATGGCATGTTTACAGCAACACACCATATTGAATGTCCGCCATCTGGTGGCTAACCTCGGCACTGTTGCCAGAGAACTGGAATAGACAGGCCGTCTTTAAAGGGTAAGACCACTTTTTTGGAGGTTTGGGTTGTTTTCTTACCTTATTATGGTCAAACTAGTCCAGTCCAGGAGTTAATTCGCTCCATTGTGCAGTTTTATAGAAAATACCAGCCCAATGAGCCCATTGACTTACATTGTAGCGGGGAAACAGCTCTCAAAGTCACTCTTTTAGCACATGAACGAACGCAACAAAAGCTGATTCTGACAGTTTATGACATCAGGAAAACTCATGCGGTTTTATTTTCGTGTTTTAACGTATATTTATAAAGGTACTATTTTGTTTGGAGAGACACTGAAGCTGCAATGCGGTCTTCCGTTTCCGGTTTCATCTGTAAACAAGGAAGCACGCTGGCTGCCTGTGTTGTACGCTGAGAGCACCCAATCCATCTGCAGTCGAGCAGTACCCCCGACACAGACACCCACGGCAAGCAGTCATAAGTTTGTAGGCTTACGATACTTTTAGAACGGAGGATAAAGTGCGCTGTTCCAGATTGTTGCAGTTAGAGTTGGACCAATCGGATCGTAGTACCGCGTCACGTGAAAACTAAATAAATAAATTAAAGTTATATTAAGCTGTACACATAGTCCATTTATGGGGTGAATGATTATGTCTTCATGAAGCTCAGGCCCAAAGCAATTAAACCCTTATTAGAATGTCAATGATCACCATGATGCACCATGAGGCGGCTCACTCTCTTGCCCACCAATGCAATAGGATGGATCCCAGTACTTAGCCGTGGCTCGTACTAAAGCTGACATGTAGAAGGGTCCGCTCTGACTCGTCCCATTTACCCCCAGCTCATCAACCACCCATGGATGGCACTTGAGTCCCAATGCAACAATGCCGAAATGCATCGGCATCAGTTTGTCTCTCTTCCGTACCCTCTCTCTCGGTCTCTCTCTCTCTGAAAGCTATCTCTGGAAGCATTTTAACAAGTGTTATATCATCTCATATACTGCTGTCATAGCCTTATTTTCTCCACACATTTTCTTCACACTCTCTACTTCACCCTCCACTCACAATTTTCTCTCTCCATCCAAACCCTGACCCTCCACCCCCTCCTCCTCTCTCTCTCTCTCTCTGTCTCTCTGTCTCTCTCTCTCTCTCCCCCTCTGTGTGCTGAATCATGCATCTGTCCTTCACACAATCGATAGTGGCTGCTCATTGCTTGTGTCTGATAAATGGAAGACAAACAGTGGGGCTCTTGAACAGTACAGCTTTTGCAGTGAAGTGGGCTGTTATATGTGGCTCAGGCTGCAGGAAGATCTCAGAGAAAGATTTACATTTAGATTTACATTTAGCATACCCAGCAATAGCATAGGTGGGGAGCAAGGAGTTACATTGAATCAGTTACATTTAGTAACTTTTTAAAGTAAGTTTTTTGAATAAATTGCACTTGTAGTAGTTATAACAAATACTACATTCTGCCTGTTATATTTTTTTAGTTTGTTTAATTCTCCAGCCATTCTTCAGACTTCAGCCAAAGAGGCTAACTGCTATTTACATTGGCACAATGGCAGGTGAGACATAGACCCAATAAAATTGAGATAAAAATTAAAAAGTATACTGTGTGTGTATATACGCGCACGCACACACGCACACCAAAATCAATTCAAATGGGTGTTGGATCCATAAATACCTAATGACAAAAAAACAGAAGCTCTCGTTAAAAGGATTTTAAAGCTTATAGTCCTACAGACCCATCGTTTTTCTCTGAAAAATATCTTTGCCTAAAATAGCCTCCGTTATCTACAAGGTAGGTGCATTGTTGACTTCCTGAATTTCATATAATTATGCTCCGTTTACAGATATAATCTCACCTAAACCTGATTTAATTGCACACCGGACACCGGATTGCACACGCCTCGCACGAGACGCTAGTAGATCGACAATTTCCTTACTAACTACCAGAGTAATCTAGTAAGAGAATAATGACACCCCCGTTGACTCTCATTGCAACAATGGAATGCGGAAGTGCTCATTCTATCTCAATGGAATAGTTCCAATGTTTGGAACTATTGCCCATAGGAACCCGCTTTGCGGCGAGATCAAAGCGTGTCACCACTCTCTTACTACATTACTCTGCTAACTACAAACCAGGCTTAAGTTCACCCCCCAGAGGTCCAGTACACAGCCTCTTGACACCAAAGACCCTGTAGTGACAACAAGACATCCTAGATATCCGTGTAGCATACGGCGATGACCATGAGGCCCCTTGTCCCCCAAGCCCCTGTATCGCCTCTCTTTACAGTTTCCGTCCACATCTCTGGTTCCGTATAGACTTGTGTTACAGCACATTTACTTAGTTATTTACTCCGGTATACTGCTAGCTTTACACTAGTAATGCTAGTCCTGCCATAGACATGACACTATCTCCACATCGCTTGACGTCTTGGTGCCTTGTTACTGTGGCCTCTCTGCTGAATTTGCCTGCGGAAAAGACATTCAAAGACAAATCCACGTTTCAAAAAAGTCTATGAGGTTTTTAGCATGAAATGGGAGTGTATTATTTGGTTCCTCTAAAAACATGTCAGTATTTGCAATTGCTTAGAAGCAGTAGGGGTTGTTAAAGTCACACTGTGTAGCATTCAGTTTAGTATTCTTTTTGGCGACACCATGCGTAGCTTCATTGTAATTACATGTTTGTCTTTCTATATACAGAAGTATAATGCTGCAGGTTCTTAGCACCGAGGATATTTTGGAACGCAACACAACCAAGCACCCAGGACCGCAGAGGCGAAAGGCCAAATCTCGTACTGCAACCTTGACACACAATTAAGCGACACTACTGTAGTGTACCTGTTCTTGTCAAAAAATGTTTTCACCAAACCTGGAAGAAGAATGTACTTCCAGGGCATTCTGCGCTGGGTGAGCATCTTTCATTGAAATGAAATGGACTGGGAAAGGGCTGAGATTTTCTCATTAGGCATTAAGAATGATAAGTGGGCACACTTTCTAATGCTTGCCAGACAGTCATCCACAAACTGCTGTGTGCTTTCATTTCTCCTGTGCCACATCTAAACAAATCCGTCTTGACTGATTCACAGACAGCAGGGAGGGGAGTAATGAATGAATAGGTAGATGTTCACTCTACCAAGCATTACTTTATAGGCGGCTTCAGCTTTTGCCTTCGTCAAAAAGTTTGATAACTGTCTTGGCCCATGCAGTCTGTTCTACTACGCCTGGCCTGGCCGGTGTCCAGCCAGGACAACGGCCTTGATCTCGGAGACCTCCACAGTTCAATTAAAACAGACGTGAGCTCATCAACCTGCCTGACTGCGCTGCTCTCATTCTGTCAGTCTGTTTGTCTCTTACCAGCTATCTGATACATTGTGGAAGATTGGATGACAAGTGGGAATCAAGCTTCCATTTTCCTTTCCCTCCCTTACCTTTCCTTCAGAGGATGACATTAGTCCGGAAACCAAGAGGCGCATCAGTATTGTGAATATTTTGAATTGCCTGACTAGTACACAACAATGTACGAGATGTTGCTGCCTTATTATTCAATAAAGAGGCCACAGACCTATACATCTGACAAGGCACTGTTAGTGAGATGATTACACAGTTAGTAACTAGAACTGCACTCTGTCGAGTGCATACTTGCTTGTTGCACACTAGTAGGCCATAAATGGCCAACTAGTGCGCAAGCAGAGCGCGCAAGTCCTTTCAACCGCTGTAAACTGTCAAATCTCAGTATCTCTGTGAAGGAACATTTGAAATGTATAATTTTTAGATGTAACTATTTGCTACCTACCTACTTTATGCATATAAACACCTAGTATTATTAAGTATGATTCAAGTTTCTATCTATATAAGTTTGGGTGAAGAGCTAGTCATACATATACACACCACATACTCTGGTCCCAGCAGATCAGGCACAACTTGCTATTTTATTTTTACTGATTATGTATAATAGTATACGTATGACTAGCTCTAAATGATGACGTAAGAAATATGGTCATTTGTGGTCGTTTGGTCCCAGCAAACCAGGCACAGATTTGCTGTTTTCTTGCATAAACATCAAATGGCGGGACAGCTGTCACGGTTTTTGGCGCAAAGTAACCACAGTATACCGCTAATCAACTTACAACTACACACTCTATATATTATATATATAATATAATATATAATATACGTATACATATATACTCTATACTCTATACTGTATAAAGTGTGTAGTTTTAAGTTGATTAGCGGTATACTGTGGTTACTTTGCGCCAAAAACCGTGACAGCTGTCCCGCCATTTGATGTTTATGCAAGAAAACAGCAAATCTGTGCCTGGTTTGCTGGGACCAAATGACCACAAATGACCATATTTCTTACGTCATCATTAAGAGCTAGTCATACATATACACACCACGTACTCTGGTCCCAGCAGATCAGGCGGGACAGCTGTCACGGCGGAAGAGACCAGGCGAAAACATTACTTGCGTGCTCTGCTTGCGCAAGTAATTACAGATAAACACAACTCCCACGCAGCCAGACAACAGAAATCTCACTGCCATTCATGCTGAACAGACGTCTGGAGCTTGTCTCTCTGGCTTGCTGAGCAGCCAGAGACATAGAACAGGTAACTTGAGGTAAGCGTCAAGGATACTTCAGTCAGAACACTCTCATCATAGATAGAACCCTTTACTGCAACAAATCCTGCGTGCTTTGAGCTAAATCAGAGAACCAGACTCGGAAACCCCCATGCCTAAAGAAAGACGAAAGAGCCACACAAGACCGCCAGCATCAGAGTATGTGGCAGTATTGGTGTACCAGAAATCAAATGTAGGAGGCAGCCATATACAGTACTGTAGGCTATTTAACCACTCCAAAGAACAACCAAAATTGCCGATTTACACACTCACACCTTGCTACGTGTACATGAGCCAGCACAGGTCACAGGTCACAGGTCAGCCTGCCAGTGTTGAAATGACACTCATGATGATGATGATGATGATGATGATGATGATGATGATGACTTGGGTTTCAAAGCAGCAACTGGACCCCTCTGTCTCCTCATGATGAGTCAGGGCATTATATTAAGATTATATTATATCTCATGCCCTGTGCTTCTCACTGATTGACAGGCAGGCTAAAGGAGAGTGGTGGTGTGTGTATGTGTGTGTGTATGTGCGTGCGTCAGCATTATCCAAGTGTGTGATCACCATGTCATCCTCCATGGCCTCTGTGAGCCAACCGGCCACGCCTATAACGTACCTGGTGCCCAATGAAGGCTTGCCCTGGCTTCCTGTCAATCATTAGGCTGCCTAAGTGTGGCGCCATTAGCCTGCTGGCTGGCATAGCCACGTGCCCAGACATCACTCACTCCCTCACCCCACTGGCTTTACACCATCCTACCATGTTAGCTCATGGCCTTTCACCACCCATGGACTACACACGCGCACACACACACACACACACAGGATTAACCCCAGGTGGTGCCCCAGGGTGACCTCAAGCTGAAGTGTCCCACCATTGCTCCAAAGTGCCCATCCTTTCTCCTCTTCCTACCATGCCTCCTATATACCCTTGTATGTCCCTCACTCCTTTTCTCTCTCCCCTCCATGTGTTCTTTTAATCCCCCCCCCCCCCCCCCCCCCCCCACATCCACCCCATCCTTCTGTCCGTCCTGTCATCTCTCTCCCACAACCTGCTGTTGAGGTCTATAGTTAATTCATGTGGTACTGTACCTGGTCTGCTACCTGGCCAGGGCTCAAGGTTGAACAGGGAACCCATTTATCCTTCTAGTCAGCCAATGACCCGACCTCCCCCTTTGCTGAAGTCTCTCACGTGGATTTGTTTCTTTCATCCTTATTGCCTTTTTCCATCAAGGCAATTTTATCTCTCTGTGTCTGTCTCTCTTTTCTCTCCTCTATCGATCTCTCCATTATCAGCTCATCATGGTATTCTTTCTTTCATCGCCTCTACCCCTCTCTCGATGCCTTTCATTTGTCAGAGCGTTACGTTGGTCCCCAAAATAAACCCTTTTTTGGAAAATTACGAATGCTTAGACCAGCATTCAAGTCACCTGGGTCGGGTCACCTGGGTCTACTCTGTACAGAGGCTCAACCTTGCCCACACATCCAGAGGGGCCACTGAGTGATTTTAGATCAATACTAAGCTTCTCAAAATTCTAAAACGCTACCCAATGATGATATCATAAACATGCAAGCTCCAACTCCAAATCGCACCTCTTTGAGTCAGATCGATGAATTCCGTCGGCCAGTAAATGGCCATGATAGGGAAGTGTACTCCTGCCGCATGACTGACTTAACCCATTTTGGGCGGGAACCCCTTTTGGTGTTAGCATTATGTCATGCTTTAGCTATTGAAAAATAGCAGATCTACAAGCTCATAGCGAGTGGCGCGCTATGAGCTTGTAGGTCTGCTATTTTTGAAAAATCAAAGAACGACTGACATAGAAACATATCTTTTTCAGAAAACTGTCAGGATGTAGAAGACATTTTTAGAATCTGATCTCACGTCAGAATGGGTTAAAGTCTGTACAGCACAGCGATCAATGGGAGAACAGCATAAGGATCGGTAAAATCCATACAGAGTGTTCTGACTGTAACGACATAAAGAGACCCAACCAAGCCCAGGCTGGGTCACAAGAGGTATTTTCTCCATTCTAAATCCCATAAACATTGGTAAAAATGTACCATTAACTGTGTTCCAAAAGTTTGTTGATTGGTTGGTTCATTAATCATGTAGGTTGTAAACCTTTAGACAGAAAAACTAAAGGTTAACAACAATACCAAACAAATGATAATATTCATAGCATATTCACAACACAATGACAGTCATTCTAATAAAAGTATAGTCACAACAGAGTGAACAGACTAGACTAGAGTGACAGATTAGGATATTTGCTATTGTGATATGGCATAAGTGTTATATAAAAATATAAAGATCGGATCGGGAAAGATCGGTATGTCTCAAAATCAAATGATCGGAATCGGATCGCGAGCCCCCCCCCCCCGAATAGGGATTCTAATGTCCACGTGATTAAACCAGGGTAAACAGCATAAACGATGGGCCATGCCGACACAGGGAAACATTAACCCTCCCGTAGTGCTGGGCAGGTGAAGGAGAGACTATGGACAGGAGCCAGGCTCTAATGCTACAGCTGTCTGACCGCTGACCGCTGATGAATGGCTCGTGTGCATGTGCATGTGTGCATGCATGCGTGTGTGTGTGTGTGTGTGTGTGTGTGTGTGTGGTGTTGGTCCTGTCCTTCTCCCTGATCAATGAGAACAAGTGTTAATGAGTGTTTACTTTATGGCTGGCTGGAACATCAGGGCTCTGCTCTAACCTCCTCTGTCTAATGCAGTTACAGCCTTCATCTGTCCTACTGACCTGCAGACACGTGCGCACACACTCAAACACCGCTCACACGCATACGCACACACACACACACACACACACACACACACACACAGCTTATGTAAGGTTGTAGTACACGAGTAGAGCAATGGATGTTTGTCAAACACTGCAGTAGAGCGCTATGAGAGCAGAGATACTGTACGTCCCAAACAGCTAACTCAGGAGGGCTTCCCAAACCTTGACCTGAGATCACTTTCTAAAAATGTCTTCTACATCCTGACAGTTTTCTGAAAAAGCTATTTTTCTATGTCAGTCGTTCTTCGATTTTTCAAAAATAGCAGACCTACAAGCTCGTAGCGCGCCACCGAGAGCTATTTTTCAATAGCAAAAGGGGTTCCCGCCCAAAATGGGTTAAGGACCTCCAAATAGCTCTGGCCTCCCACTATACTATACATACCAGACAGTGGCCTTGTGGTTAGAGAGTGTGATCCGCCCTGGTTCGATCCTTGGCCCGGGTCATACCAAAGACTGTAAAAATGGGACCCGATGCCTCCCTGCTTGGCAGGCACTCAGCATCAACGGGTGGATTGGGTTAGGGTTAGATCAAACTACAAATGATTCCCGAGCGCGGCACAGCTGCGGCTCACCGCTCCGAGAGATGGGTCAAATGCGATGACCAACAAATGTCACTGCGGCAACATGTGACAAATAGTAGGACATTGACATTTATTCATTGACATTATTGTCCGATCCTTTCCACTCGGCCTGGGGTGCATGTGAGTGACCCCCACTTTGAAAACCTTTGTGCTAAAACACAGGCGACCTATACAAAGTGAAGTACAGGCGACATTCCTCACGGCATCAATGAGGCAGGAGGCTTCATCCTTCATCCAGCATTCTGAGGGCTGTTAGTTAGCACTCGGCACAGACGGAGGTAATGAAAGACTTCTATGCAGGGAAATTAACGCATAAGAGCGTAATCAATAAACGCACAACTAATTTCACCAAAAGGCGCTCGCACACAATTATAACATAGAATACAAAGCTGAGCAGAAGGGGTTTTCGAACAGAGCGCAGTGAGATAAGTCCAGGTGTGTCTTGGGATTTGGGGATATATTGAATTGCATTGTTTTCCGTACTATATCGTGTGTGTGTGTGTGTGTGTGTGTGTGTGTGTGTATATGTGTGTGTGTGTGTGTGTGTGTGTGTGTGTGTGTGTGTGTGTGTGTGTGTGTGTGTGTGTGTGTGTGTGTGTGTGCGTGTGTGTGCGTGTGTACTTTATGTGTGTGTGTTGAGTGAGTGTGTCGAGTATGGTACTTATACTATACACATTT
>NC_139712.1:16447374-16586007 GCF_964188405.1 Protomyctophum parallelum | reverse complement strand
TAGATCGGCTATTTTCACCAGTTTGACCAGTTTTTATAGCATGGTTTGCTGATTACTTTTGATGCAGTAATGGTATTTTTTCTTTTAGAGCCTTTGAGGCATTATAAAAGTCTTAAAAGTCCTTAAATTGTCACTTCACTGTCATCTGGGGTCCCACAGGTTGAGAACGACTGGTATATGAATAGCCTACTCAATTGTGCATTACATGAGGGGCATGAGAAACCGTAAAAACTTTATTGGGACACACACGCTTTATACTGCACAGCTGTGGTCATGTTATACAAAGTCTAGCATGTACAAGTTGCAAGTTGCATAATGATGCCATGAGAATACTCCCCCCAGAGGGGGCAGTGCTATAGCCAGACGTTTGTCACTGCTGGAGTGAGGACTTTTAAAGCACTTCTAAGAAATCTAATGTTTAAATTTATGAAAAGGCTGGATGTGTCAACAAATGGTATCATTGTAGTGCTTTCAAGCCCCTCAGTGAGCTGTTCATGTTATACATCTAGATTAAGGGTACACTGGCTAAAATGCTTGTATGTTAACCCTGTGTATGTATCCCTATTGACCTGAGTCTTAGACATGACATTAATTTCATTATATTTTTTTATATATACTAAATGAATGTCCCATTTCAGAAAGAAATGTTATGCGAAAAACCTGTTCCTTCTCAAGATTGGGCAATATTACTTAAGAGTAATATGTTTACTTTACTTATTACTCATTAGAAATAGTAATACTATGACATTACTTATTACTTGGAATCAAGAGTAATATACATATATAATATAATTTACATATTACTTTATATTACTTTTCAACCGGGCCCCTTCCACCCACTAAATAAGCCAGCTCCTTTTACAACTGAATCCAATTCATTGGAATAATCAGCCAAACTGTATAATTACAGCATGTAAAACAAAATAGAATAACCTTTTTTGCATGGTGGAGAACATAGAACCTGGGGAACATAGGTACGCGCCCAACAAGAATTGAACTGGCACAATATATCTTGTAAAAAAAATTCCCTGTTGAAAATCTTTGCTCTATCTTCTCTGTAAGAAGGTGCAAACTCACTAGGATGATAAGATCTCCAGCTTCAAGTGTCTCTTTAGACATGCTAATAAGCTGGTCAGGCTACTACTTGGCCTCAACCCCCGAATCCAACTAACACCTCCACAGTCACACTTTGAAAGGCTGGAAGGGCTTAGGGTTGACAACAGAGAGCATCTTGCAATGGGTTTTTTCCTTTTCTTTTTATATCAGTGGTGAGAACTGAAGTAACTATGCATTTACTGAGTTAACATTTTTACTACATCTCTCAGGCAAACATTTTAAGTGCCCCTCTCTCTCTCAGCAAGAAATTAACCATTTTTGGATGGTAGCCTACACAGCTAGTCTCCAGCCGAGAGAGAGAGAGAGGGAGAATTTGCCATCTTTGGTGAAGAGTGAGCAATTGTGTTTGTAGTTTATTTTATGCCAGTGTTAATTTGTAGTTGATAGAAAATAAAATAAAAAACATTTCCCCACTCCTACCATGCAGGCACCTCTGGCTGGACCATGTGTCCCCAGACTGCTGCTGTACTTTTAATTATTATAATCATTTTTATACTTTTTACTTTTACTCAAATGAATGGTGAATTATGAACTTTTACTTGTAACAAAATTGTTCTACATTGCAGTATTGATACTTTTACTCAAGTAAAACATTTGTACCTGGGGGGTAATGGGGGTCCCTGGCATATCTTTTCAAATGGGGGTCCCTGGCATCTCTTCAAATGGGGGGTCCCTGGCATATCTTTTAAAATGGGGGTCCCTGGCATATCTTTTCAAATGGGGGTCCCTGGCATATCTTTTCAAATGGGGGTCCTCAGAACAGGGGTTATGATGTAACTAAATACATAATTATATAAAAAAGTGGGCAGAAGCGTGTTTACCAAAAGTACAAAAAGGGTTTAATTGCAAACATTTCATCAATAATCATCAAGACAATATTCAGATTAAGGAGATATGCCAGGGACCCCCATTTGAAGAGATATGCCAGGGACCCCCCCCCCCCCCTCCACACTCCATATAGACTAATGCAGTGTTTCCCAACCTGTGTGTCGCGGAGCTTTGGTGCTCCGTTTGATGTGTCCAAGTGCTCCGCGTAATTTGACCGAAATTAAGTTATAGTGTTACTTACTCTCCCCCAAAAGCAATATTATAGCTACTGAGCTGCAGGATTCTTTTTTTTTTTTTTTTTTGCGGCTTACGCCTTTATTGATTTTTTAAGGGATAGAAAGTAGGCTGACAGGAAACGGGAGAGAGATGGGGGGATGACATGCGGTAAAGGCCGTGTCGGGTCCGGGAGTCGAACCCGCGGCACACCGCGACTGGATCACCAGTCCGGTGCCCAGACCGTTACGCTACGGCCTGGGCCAGCTGCAGGATTCTTATTGTTGCGTCGTCGATAACAACAACACGGAACAATAGACTCTAACGACCCTCGGCCATTGAAATGTTAATGCTTGCCTTAGATGCATGCAGAAGACGCAACATTTTGCTCCCTCTAGAAAGACTGGAGCGCGCAGAGCGCATATGCACGTAGACAGCAGACACATACAGTCCTAGGCTACATGTCCCGACCCAAACACGTAAACGTGACGTTGTTGTGATTAAACATAATGTGCCACGAAATATAGATGTCCAAAATAGCTGTCCATAGATGTCCAAACATGATCGCCTCATTCGGCCAACAAAATATATCTCCCTCCCTCCACAGTGACCACAGAAGCGCAGTGATGCCCGATTTATTCTTCGTCGTACACGTGTTACATACATCACTGAGGATACGTCCCAGGTGCATCCATGCAATGTTTTTTTAGTTATGCCTAAGTGATTTTTTTAGGGTTTTCAGGAAGAAAAAAAAACTGATAGGCCTATTTTTTTTAAATGGGATTAAACCTTAGACTTGTTTTATTACTCTTAAACAGATACAGGCTTTGAGAAAGCATATTCAAAGAGCCTAGTGACAGTCAGGGGTAAATATAAACTGTTACTGACTTACTCCTGATGACATCACAAAACCATTGAAAAAATCCTATTTTGGCATGCATGGTAAACCTATTAATTTAAGTTTTTATATTTAAATGATATTAAGAAAGTCACTCACCATTCCACAGTGGTGGAAAGTAAGTGCATTTACTTAAGTACTGTACAATTTTGAGGCATTTGTACTTTACTTTAGTATTCATGAATTCCAATACTTTTACTTCTACTCCACTACATCTCAGAGGCAAATATTGTATTTGTACGCCAAAAAAATGCATTAACCACTTCCTCAGTATAGTAAGTAGACTATTTGAAAATAGCAGATCTACAAGCTCACAATATGTTGTAAAGCTCCTTTGAATTTAATTTAATTTAGATTTTATGTCTCATTTCAAGTTTTCAAATATATAAAAATATTTTGAAAATAGCAGATCCACAAGCTCACACTACATTGCACGCTATTTTAAAATGGCCAAATTGTGTATAGTTGTTAATGTGTATTTTATTTACTTCTACTCCACTACATCTCAGAGGCAAATATTGTAATTGTACGCCACTACATTTATTTGCAAACTTTAGTTAATGTACAGTTAATGTACAGTTAACCCTGTATAGTTGCTCTGGCCTCTGTCCTACTGTCCTACTGCCACCTACTGTCCGTTTATTATATTACACAGTGGGTGAAAAAAACACACCCCTTAAGACTAAACCACACCCATCAGAGGTGTGGCTTCCATAGGTACCTAGGTACTTTTAAAAACCTATAGGTACCTCTAGGTGTCAGCCTGGTACAGACGAAGGGGACAGTACTGTATATGTATATCGCCGCAAGATAAACTCCAAGGCTGTCCTGTAGTGTCAGTCTGCTAGCGGTCAATGTAAATGACATTCCGCTCATTCCCAGAATGCACTGGTTTCCATAACACCATTAAGCCTTATTGAGGGAGATAAGGCTCCTAAACACACACATCCCAGCGCACGCACGCACGCACACGTGCAAACGAACACACACACGATAACGTTATGAGTGTTCCCTAAGGAGGCCGCACTGTTGTCAGGGAGAACATAAACATGCGTTTGGTCTTCACCGGCTGGCCATGCATGGAGACCTGTGTGCACGTATGTGCGTGCGTGCGTGCGTGCGTTGGCGTCATCCTGTGTGGTCTCTCCCGGCCCTCTACTCTCTCGTACTCTCTCTCTCTGAGACATTCTAGCTCTCTCTCTCTCTCTCTTTCTGAGCTGTTTATCCTCTTCCTCTGACCACCAGGTCTGAATGCAGCCAGTCCTACTACATCAATGACAGACTTTCTAGGATTTCCCCGTCTTTGAAGCATGGAGGAGTACTCGGCTGCATTTGCATATAATACATAATGCATAATATCAAAACAAACGTTTTTCTTTTCACAAAAGTCAAAAGTAGAGATACAAGGCAAGCAAATATGGTTTTCTTTTAAATTACTTCTCAAAACACACTTTTAAAGACTTGCTTTTACTACCCGATCAGTTGATTCTCACACACTTCTTATCCTTTTGTGCTTGATTATGTTTATATGCGTATGTTTCTTGTACACGTGTATCCTATGAAGTAATTATTTCTAGTCCATACCCGTTCAGGGATACGAGATTCCCTACCTCCCTCTCTCTCTCCCTCTCCCTCCTCAAATAGACACTTAAATCTAATTGATTTCAAGATTTTGCACACAATATTGGTCAAAACATTGGTAATCAGCGATTTATGACTCTCCCAAACAGGGACTATAAATTGTTCAAATAATAATAATAATAATAATAATAAAACTTTATTTGTATAGCACCTTTCATGACATGAAATGCAGCTCAAAGTGCTTTACAGAACAATGGAGAATAAAAAAGAAAAGCAAGGCAACGACATTAAAAAACAAGCAGTAATGCAATACAGTAAGGACATAAATAACAAAAAAATTAAAGATCAATTAAAAGCAATGTTGTAGAAGTGGGTCTTGAGCTGTGCTTTAAAAATGTCTACAGAGGCTGCCTGACGAAGGTACAGTGGGAGCTTGTTCCATGCTGACGGCCCGTAGAAGCAAAAAGCTGCTTCCCCTTATTTTTTAGTTGCCATTTTTTTAGGCAAAGCGAGCAGGCCAGCAGTGAAAGACCTTAGGGGGGCGGTTTGGGACATATTTAGGCAGGCAGTCATGTAGGTAGGAAGGTGCGAGACCATTGAGAGCTTTATACACAAGTAAAATAATTTTAAAATCAATCCTAAAAACAACCGGAAGCCAGTGCAGTGAAGCCAAAACTGGAGTAATATGTTCTCTCATCTTAGTTCTAGTTAAAACTCTGGCTACTGGCCCAGGCCGTAGCGTAACGGTCTGGGCACCGGACTGGTGATCCAGTCGGGTTCGACTCCCGGACCCGACACGGCCTTTACCGCATGTCATCCCCCCATCTCTCTCCCGTTTCCTGTCAGCCTACTTTCTATCCCTTAAAAAATCAATAAAAGGCGTAAGCCGCAAAAAAAATATCTTTAAAAAAAGAAAAAAAAACTCTGGCTGATGCATTTTGGACAAGTTGTAATCTGTCAGTTGTTTTCTTAGGCAGTCCTGAGAAAAGTGCATTGCAGTAATCAAGCCGAGAAAAAACGAAGGCGTGGATTAGCGTTTTTGCATCGTCCAAAGACAAATGGGCTCTGATTCGTGCAATATTCGTGCAATCTTGGTAACATGATTAATGTGTGAATTAAAATTCAATTCAGAATCAATAATGATCCCCAGGTTCTTTACTGTACTGTTACTTTCTACAGTCAGGTTGCCAAGTCTGCTTATTATTGATTCTTTCTGCTCACTAGAACCGATTATGAGAACTTCTGTCTTATCCTCATTTAGCTTGAGAAAGTTCTCACTCATCCAACATTTGATGCTAGACAGACAGGTCAACAGCGGGTCTAAAGCACAGGGATCATCTGGAGCCACAGAAAGATATAGTTGGGTATCATCAGCATAGAAATGAAAATTGACTCTGTGATTGGTAATGAGTTCACCCAATGGCAGTATGTACAAGGAGAATAGCAGAGGACCAGGAATCGAGCCCTGTGGAATACCAGAACTGATGTCGTGTTTGTCTGAGTCAAACTCGGCTAGATTGACAAAGTAACTTCTGTTTGATAGGTAGGAGGAAAACCAGGACAGAACCGTACCAGACAGGCCTATCCAGTGCTCCAGACGCTGTATTAAAATTGAATGATCAATCGTGTCAAATGCAGACGTTAGATCTAGAAGTAAGAGAACGGATACATGTTTCTTGTCAGCAGACACCCTAAGATCATTCATTACTTTACAAGTGCTGTTTCTGTGCTGTGACCTTTCCTAAAGCCAGATTGGAATTTGTTATGCACATTATTGTTTTGTAGAAACACATCCAATTGATGAAAGATGCATTTTTCTAAAACCTTGCACAGAAAGGGTAGATTTGAAATGGGTCGATAGTTACCCAAAACAAAGGGATCAAGATTGTGTTTCTTGAGTAGGGGCCTAACTACAGCAGTCTTCAGTGAGTCTGGAAAGACGCCTGATTGTAGAGAGCAGTTTACAATTTTTAGGATATACAAAAATGTTGTTATCAAAAAAGCATGCAAACTCATTACACTTAGCTTTAGAAGCCGGGAATGACTGCTTGTAGGACTGGGGGGGGGGGGGGTTTAAAAGTTGTTCAATGGTAGAGAATAGGACTCTGGCATTTTTCTTGTTCTCATTAATAATGCCAGAGAAATATGCCTGCCTTGCCAGACGCAAGGCTTGGTTATAGGCGACTGTTGACTTTTTAAGAATCTCTAGGTGGATGGTGAGTTTGTAGATGACGAGAGAACTCGTCGGCTGCAGATGAGCTAAAAAAACGCTTTTTTATGGTATATTCAGTGATGTTTTTCTCTAGATCAGAGACAGTCATATTAAAACACAGCAAATAGTGGTCTGATACATAGCTCAGGCCAGGTCCAGAGTGTGCCCATGTTTATGTGTAGGCCCAACAACATTGGATAAACTCAAAGGAGTGCAATAACTCTAAGAAACCCATAGCCACAGCATCTGTAGCATCATCCAGGTGAAGATTAAGATCACCTGAGATAAGAGTTCTGTCATAGTTAGTGGAGCAGATAGATAAAAGTTCTGATGTTTCTGTTAGAAATATTGCTTTACTGCATTTTGGCGGGCGATAAATGCTAATCATTGGCATAGAGGATTGGCCATGTAGTATAGTGGCCTGGTATTAAAAGGATGAAAAGCTGCTAAGGGTCAGAGCCTTGAATTTTAAAGTGTCTGAAAAAATTATTGCCAGTCCACCTCCTTTCTTAGCCTCGCGAACAGAGTGAATGAAACTGTAGTTTGCGGGACAGGCTGGCGCTAGGAGAACAGCTCCATCCAAGCCAAGCCATGTCTCTGTTAGAAAGATTATATCTAGCTTCTCTTTACAGATTATATCATTTACAGAGGAGGACTTATTTGTTAGTGACCTGATGTTAAACAAGGCAAGGTTAACCTTGTTATCACATTTTTGGGGGCTGTGATGCCTGAGAGGTACATTAACCAAGCAGCATTCTCTCTCCAGACCACTCCTTGTCTTGGATACTCTATTTGAAATAACAGTAGAAATGTTGTGAGCCTCAACCTGTACAGTGATTGAAACACCAGGCTTTCTAGAAGCATGGGGTCCATACATGTTTGTTGCTGCGCATAATGTACCCTGTTCATATCAAAGGCTCCACTTCATTTGAGGAGAGGAGCACTCTCAGAACGCTGTGAACTGTGAAAGACAGGGGGATTAAGCAAACGCTTTCCCCCCACATGCAGCCTAACACAGTTTAATGAATATTTCAATGAAACAAGAGCATACAGGGAGAGAAAATGAGTCGACACTGTGTCTGTCCGACTGTGGGAGCTGGCTGTCAGAGAGAGCCTGAGCATTTCAACCACACTGCATCCTAAATGGCTGCACGCCATATGCGTGTGTGTGTGTGTGTGTGTGTGTGTGTGTGTGTGTGTGTGTGTGTGTGTGCACGCGAGCTCATGCGTGCATGTTTACCCGATGGCACATAGGGATAAAGTGTTGATGGGCTGTTGATGGAGCGGTGAGTAGTGGATGGGCTGACAGTCAGGAGACTGTTACAGTAGCTACTAATGGCTAAATGAAATGAGCCTCACAGAGATAGAGGGTGGTAATTGGCACGGCGTAGAGGAAGATGGGCATTAACAAGAGGAAAGGCCCTCTCATTAGGCCTCTAGTGTGTGCATGGCCGGGATGGAGAGAGAGAGAGAGAGAGAGAGAGAGAGAGAGAGAGAGAGAGAGAGAGACAGACACACACACACACACACACACACACACACACACAGGAAACAGAGCAAGACGAGTGGCAAATGGAGACTAGAGTTTGGGACAGAAAAAAGGTTTCTATAAAATGAGTTTGAAGAAGGAAGGGAAACGATTTTTCTCTACTAGTCTGGTTGTAGAGATGAAAAACCTCACAGAGGAATGTTATTGAGGAGAGCTGGGGACACGGCCTAGAGGGCATTCAGACTGATGAGAGACACACACACACACACACACACACACACACACACACACACACACACACACACACACACACACACACACACACACACACACACACACACACACACACACACACACACACACACACACACACACACACACACACACACACACACACACACACACACACACACACACACACACACACACACACACACACTCGTCTTGCTCTGTTTCCTGTGTGTGTGTGTGTGTGTGTGTGTGTGTCTCTCTCTCTCTCTCTCTCTCTCTGCCACACACACACACACACACACACACTTTCACCCAGCAATACCACCAAATTCAGGCCTGAGGATCCGTAACGGAAATTGGAGACAAATCCAACACAATGTAAGGGAGGAGGGCGAGAGGGAGGAGGGCGAGACACTTTTGATATGTGGAAGGCCACGAGGAAGGCCAGAAGTTGCATTTGAAGTTGTGAAAGGCCAAATGGAATCCCGTCTACAGATCTTCCTCTATCTGCTGTCGTGCTGCTAGTGTTCCTGGCTAAATGAGCCGAGCACTGCTGCTGCCAACGTTGCCAAGGCTGGAGGATTCATTTCTGACTGTGGAATGATTCATTCTCAAAACATTTGTGGAGTCTCTACACATCTTTTCTCTAGACTAGAGGGATAACAGTGTGTGTGTGTGTGTGTGTGTGTTAAATGTAATGGCAAATTGGCCATGCTCTTTTACAAAAAAAATATATAAAAATCACATTACAGCGTGTTACTTAAAATGGAGTCATGGAGTCATAATTCATCAAGTATGCTTGACCATGTGAGGTTAATTCACTTAATGTTGGTGTAATATTAAAAAGCATTCAAACAAGTTCCAAAAATACATACTGTACAATATGCAATTCACACACTGGACGGCTCATGGCACATGCTCTCAGAACCATGTCTCTGAGTCCAGCATTAAGAACTCTGCAAGCCATTTCCTCTCAGAAATGTCACCAAAATAAATCTAAAGAATGGCGAAAGAGGACGGAGCAACAATACTATATGTCCACTCCAGGCTGTCTTTGGAACCTCTTCAAAATGGCAAGGCCTAAATGCCAGAAGCTTGTTGATAACATTCTACCGGAAAAACTGGCAAGCACCTGTACGTGCCCGGGAAACTACACTGTAGTCTACAGTTTAGCTCTACACACATCATCTGATGGATGACGGTAGAGATGGGGTTGACTGATACGAATGAGAGAGATAATGGATCCGATAAGACTGCAGAGGAAGACTAGGCTTCCAGGGCAGCTATGGGGCTTTCGTTTAACTTCACCATTTAGAGGGGTTTTTGTCTCCACCAGGCCGAAGGCATGTGGGGAGAGTATGTTTTGCACTCCGTCCGTCCGCGTGTCCGTCCGTGTGTCCGTGTGTCCGTGTGTGTGTCCGTGTGTCCGTGAACAGCTAATCTCGGCCACCGTTAACCCGGTCGATGCCATATTTTGCACACACACTCCCTGGATGCCAACCATGAACCTCTGCCCCAAACTTTCCAGAACGGCCTGTTATAGCGCCACCAGGAGGCCGCTTTGTGCAAAACAAGTTTTTGCACAGTACACCTACAGATTTTGTCCAAACATCACGCAAATTGGTACACAGTCTCTCTAGAGCCATTCAACGAAACGGGTCTTTCACATTTATCAGACTCCATCCTGATTGGTTAAGATTGGCTTCCAAAGTTCACAGGAGTGCTCAGTTTCAAACAAAATGCTGCAAATCATGAACACATTGCGTGATTTCCGTGAAATTGTGCACCCACATTCCCACTAGGCCGAGGACGAAATGCCACATGAACAATTTCAACTCAGCCTCAAGGTGGCGCTATAACTGGCCGAAAAGTGTTTTTACCTCTAACTGCACGGATCTGTGGATAACCTGGTGGAGACCTGTGCCCGGAAGGGCACTTTTTCTAGTTTCCCTCTCTTTTCCTCCACCTACCTCAATAAGTTGCACAGATGTTCTGGACTGCCAACATGCTTAATTAGAATTCTGGACTGCCAACATGCTTAATTAGAATTCTGTACTGCCAACATGCTTAATTAGAATTCTGTACAACAAAATAATTAATTAAGGATTAAGTCATTAAGGAGCCTTAATCACTTAAACTTGGTCCACACACTTTGTCCCTCTACCAAACGTATATAGATCTGCTATTTGCGCAAGACACCATCATATGACAAAGTGTAAAATAGGGTTTAAGTGGTTTGACCTCAAGCAGGACATGGCCTGCCCTCAAAGCAGGCCAGATGGTTGTTGGGTTATACAACAGCACTTTCCTGTCCTTACATTGTGTTGATCTACACTGACAGCAGGCATCATTGACTCGGTTTGGGATGTAATTTATTCCACACATAAAAAGGTCACCTTTACGATGCGATGCCCAACTGGCATACCTTAAGAGTTACTGTCAGAGTTCCACCGATACAAGATGGCCAATGTGGCAAGGGGAAGTAGAGGGTATGGAAGACAGGCAGTCAAGTCAGTGGTATATGCTCCCACAGGGGAACCCTGCCACTTCATAAAACCAGATGCCATCCAGCACGTTACGATGGGTAAAAGCA
Source organism: Protomyctophum parallelum (assembly GCF_964188405.1). Classification (NCBI taxonomy): domain Eukaryota; kingdom Metazoa; phylum Chordata; class Actinopteri; order Myctophiformes; family Myctophidae; genus Protomyctophum; species Protomyctophum parallelum. The sequence continues at coordinate 16,574,846 of NC_139712.1, read as the reverse complement.
AGAGGCAATCAATGCCAGTCAAACACGGCTTCAGCTGAGGCAGCATGAACTTTTGAATGTTTCTTCTCAGCAAGCTCAGGGTCGTTGGTCAGGTTACGGAGGACAGAAAGATAAGAGCCCATTACGAGACCTGTAGGACGTTGCGAATCACGAGAAGTCGACTCAGATGACTGGTCGCCTCGATCGTCCTTTACTTCAAATCCCCAGGAGGAAGAACCCCGCTGAATCCACACAGTACAAAATCTCTTCCTGTCCGCCTTGTCTGCTAAAATTACCCATCATATTATTCCCAGCGGCTGCCTGCTGCTTAGCACCACAGTTTTAATACAGGAGACATGGTTAATATTAATTACAGAGCTGCGTTCTCCGGAGTTGCAATGCAATGTAGACAAAATAATATTTCTATGCAGTCTCAATGCAAATGCATTTAATGAGCTGTGGGTTTAACTGTGAGACAAGAAAATAATGTACTGTGCAGTCAAGGGTTAGGGTCGACCTGCTAACCCTAACCTGTTAACCCTAACCACTGCAACTGAAGACTTGCTGCATAGACAAAGGATAAGAAAGACAGAACAAGAGAGAGAGACAGACAGACAGACAGACAGAGTAATAGAGAGAGAGAGAGAGAGAGAGAGAGAGAGAGAGAGAGAGAGAGAGAGAGAGAGAGAACACAGTCTGAGCAACAACAGCCTTGACAAGATGATGAGGGGCAGGAATGGGAAATCAATTTGGTCGGTGGCTGCATGCATGCCTTATGTGCGCTCGTATTGTGTGTGTGATTATGTGAATGTGATCTTTACTTGTGTGTTTGATACAGAGAGAGAGAGAGATTTTGCTCAACCTGAATGACTAAATTGACTAAATAAACAGTCCTGCCTCGATCCCGCCTCTAGATCTAAATCTAATTAAAATAACGGAATAGATCACTGAGCAACCTAGCACTATGACTGCTTAGCAACAGTGCAGGCATGCACAGGAAGAGAAAATCTGAAGCCTGACATTTTCCTCTCTGGACCCTGGCTAAAGGTGTTATCTGGTATCTCCCCTCCTCTCTGGACCCTCATGGCAAAGGTGTTCTCTGGTATCTCCTCTGCATTTACACTACTGAGGACAACCCCTGGAGAAGCTAATAGGAGCGTGAGATCAGCAGTCCTTTGATGAGGGCCGCTAGAGAGAACAAACGGGACTAGCATGCATAGATCTGTCTGCGCAACACAGTACAGCTTCAAAGTAGGACTCATACATATATATATATTATTCATACATAATCGATAATCAATCTATGTGTGACAATAAAGTAACGAATACATTTGGCAATTAAGTCAAACATCTTATTTCGACAGTTGTTGCACCTTGCCCTCGTCTCCTTAGCGTTACACAAGCATTATTAATGGAGCAGTACAAGCCATCACCTTATGATCCAGCAGATACAGACTTGACCTTACTGTACATGCCATTTGAATACAAATATTAATGGCACACAAAGCATAATTCCCTCCAAAGTCTTTGAATGTGTCAAATGCAGATGTACAGTAGAAAACTGAAGTATTGGAAAATCAATTAACATTTTTTTCCCTGAGATCCACAATGTATCAACTGAATTGTTCTGATGCAACCAAATGTTGCGTGCTTGTGCGCGCAAGAAGGGAGTCATGGAAGATTATAAAAGGAGGTCTGTGATGAAACCACATGCAAAGATCATAGAAACCGGCCAACTTTAAAATGTATCAACTTTTGCATTGCTTCAAAGGAAGGAAAGCTACTGTAGTTCAAAGCAATCAGTGTACCATTATAGAAAGTGAAGTAGAAAGTAGACATAATATAAATAATAATAGATGCCTTCCCTCTCAGCTTTCCACTTAAAATATTAAAATAAAGTTCAAAGGTAAGAGGACTAACCACTCTCCCTCTTTATAAACACAGCCTGTGTTCTCCATCATTTCTACTGAACTAGTATATTAGTATTATGATAATATTATTGACCACTCATTTTGTATGTCCGTGGCAAAAATGTAGTTTTAGAGGAAAATGTCCATGACAAGCCGGCATGCTGACGACCCCTGCTCCTGTGACCTGCATGAACTAACGAGATACTTAATTTGGTACACACACTTTGATCCTGGACGCTGCCACGCACAGCCATCTTCCACACATTCTGCTACCAGACCAGGTATAGATCTGGGCGATAGGACTCCAACTGAATATCATGATTATTTCAAACTTGAAATACTGTACAAATCGGAATCAACTGGCAGCACTAAGTGACCATAATCCGTTCTTTTGGCTGAGAAAAGTGCCAGTTAAGAAAGTGGTGTAAAACATTTAAAGCACTGAGTGTTTTCCTGCACTGGTACCCAATATGTCTTGATGATATGCAGCAACTTTCACTGAACAGAATAACAAAGGGTCCCCTCCCTAGTTATTGGCATGGTGACTGTTGCCATGCCAGTGTTCAGCTTGGTCCCTTCCTAATCAGCCTCTGGTGTGTATGTGTGTGTGTGTGTGTGTGTGTGTGTGTGTGTGTGTGCGCGCGCGCGTGTGTGTGTATCATCGAACAGCCATGGACTGCATTGATGATGCACATGTTTGCATGTGGGTGCGTGCATGCATGCGTGCGCGAGCGTGCATGTGTGTGTGCGAGCGTGTGCATTTGAGCGTAGTTCTTTTGGGATTAAGTCCATTAGTAAGCAGCTGAGAGGGCACTAAATGTACCCCCACAGAGGTGAATGTCATCGGGTCAAAACACCAAGGTTCTAGCGCTCCCTGGGTGAGGCCAATTCCCTGACGTACGTACGGGCGGCCACAGCTGGATGGTTAGAGAGCACAAGGTCCCAGGCAATGTGTGTTGAGGTGAGCCTGAGAAAGCAACATTTTGCCACGACCAGGGAAACAAACGTGTGTCCTACCCTGCAGAAAAAAATTCAAAAGGTGATTTCCCTGCACGTTAGTTGGTAATATAATAAATTAATAATACAGAAAGACAATGCGGCAATCAGAATTAGACGCAGCTTAACATGTCACTTAATAGGGACTTATGTCCCACTTGGCTTCAAGAGGCAGCTATATATATTTTGTTTTTACCTTGATTTTATAAAGAACATGTATTTTCAATAACTAATTGTCTTACTTTTACTAAATGACCAGATTTGAACCTATTACCTTTGTCTTTTACCCTTGTTGTTTATTTTTTATTTGTATGTAAAGCATTTTGAACTGCAAGGTGCTCTATAAATAAAGATTATCATTATTAATCTTTAAACTGCATTTATTAGTTTGCTCTCATCTAGCCTCGTGTTGGGGGGATGGACTGAGACGCAAGGAAAGGATACAAGTGAGGAAAATGAGGATTTCATTTAAAGGCCATGAGACGCAGTGCCCACCCCTTCCAACGTCTTAGCCATTTCTTCAACTCACTCATCCATTTATCCCCGTTTAAGTTTAAGAGATAGTCATTCACATTAAACGGTGGCCACCCCATTCAAGAGTCAAGAGGGGTTTATTTGTCACTTACTCTTACACACAGCGAAATATTGGCGTGACAAGTTGTACTAACAACAGCAATACGATTTTCTACAAGATAATAGTGGATCATACTAGATTCTAGTGAAGTAAATAAATAAAGGTAAGTTCATACACTCTAACCGTTGCAATGAATGTGCAAAATTGAACGTGCTGTGACCGTGAATCAAGTTATACAAACATCAACTTCGCCTATTCCCCCAACTTTCTCTCTCTAATACCCTCGCCAATCAACTGTTGTCAGTCACTCGCTTCATTACTTTCATTACTCGATCATTCACTCTCGCATTCACACTCTCTCCTTCACACGGTCGCACCTTCAACCACAAGTCAGACACTCAATTCATCACCTCTGTCTCGTCCTCTCAATCATTCTCGCCTGCCTCCTTTTCCCCTGAGGGAGGTGAATGTCATCCAGGTTAGACCAGCGAGGATCTTCCTCTCCCAAAAACCAACTTTCTCTTATTACACTCTCTCGCTCTCCCACACACGAAAGTTTGACTCATGTCTCATCGTTTTTTTGTGGCTTTCGCCTTTATCTTTTAATTTTGTTATGGAGGGACAGACAGTTGGCTGACAGGAAATGGGGACAGAGATGGGGGGGGGGGGAAGACATGCAGTAAAGGCCGTCGGGATCGGGAGTCGAACCCGCGGCACACAGCCAAGGTGCCTGGACCGCTGAGCCATGGCCCAGGCCTGTCCCACCTTTCTGACTTATGGATGCTACTGATGACGGCCCAGCAGCCAGTCAGTTGTATGGGACGTCACTGACCAAGTCAGCAGGTCATCAAAGTGACCATATATCATGATTGATTGTCTTTAGGGACCGACACTAATCCAGGTATTTTGAGTTCTGGTCGACAGCTGCAATGGCTGAGGGTTGACGCTGATGTTTATGTTTTTATTGACTCAAATGAATATATATTTGTACATATCTGTCAAAAAGATACAATTCTCAGTAGTAGGGGGAGTAGGAATGTATCATGTATTTTGCTGTGGAGGGGCAGCTAGCACTTGATTTCTTCTGTCTGTCAGTCTTATGTCTGCCCATGCCAGTCCTACCTGTATCAAGTATTTCTCAAAGTATGACTTCAATGTTCAAGGTTGTCTTTATTTGTCTCCCTTGGGAAAAATTTGTCTTGGAGACAGAGTCACAGCTGCATACAAATAACAGACACGTTCACATACGAAAAGGAAAAACACCATGAAACACCCACATACACAAAACATAGATATTGCACACTTCCCTTGATAAAGTGCAACTAAAGTGCTTTTGCCAATCCCTGAATCTCTGAGTCAGTAAAGTGCATTCGCGGTGGCTCAGGGGTAGAGTGCTTGGATGGTAACCGTAAGGTTGCCAGTTCGAACCCGGGCTCCCCCAGAGTTACTGTCGAAGTGTCCTTGAGCAAGACACTGAACCCCTAATTGCTCCCGATGTGCTAGTTGGTGCCTTGCATGGTTTCCGCTGCCATCGGTGTATGAATGTGTGTATGAATGGGTGAATGTAATGCACAATCTCTGTAAAGCGCCTTGGATAAAGGCGCTATATAAATGCACCATTTACCATTTACCATTCGGCAATCTCTGATTGAGCATTTTGATTGACAGCTAGGGGAACAAAAGAGTGTTTAAATCTATTATACACATACCGTGGAGTTCTATACCTCCTACCGGATGGCATTAGCTCGTACTCTCGGTACAACACATGCAAGGGGTCAGATACAATATTCCGAGCTCGTCTCAACACTGCTTGTTCAAAGATGGCCTGGGGAGTGATGGGGGGGGGGGGGGGGGGGGGGGACGGGACATATGCCCATGATCTTCCCAGCCATGTTTGCTATCCTACTTATTTGAGATTTGTACAGTTAGATTGCCAAACCAGCTGGACATACCGTATCTTAGGATTGACTCTATACTAGCTCTGTAAAAGGTCAACATGATATTTACACTGACTCCAAAAAGCCTAATTCTTCTGAGAAAGTGTAGACGCTGGTGTATCTTAGAACACAGTGTTGTAACATGCGTGTGCCAGCTCAGGTCCTCGTCGATCTGTACTCCTTCACCCATTTGAATTGGTCCTCCTCAATCACTAATTCTCAAAATGGCACAATGTTGTTCTACTTGGTCTGTGTCTTATAGGTTGTAGCTACAGTGGAGTCAGTACTGGAGTACAGGAGTCTACACAAGAACGCGACGACTGGCACTATACTGTAGGTGTCACATGGACGGACCGCATCATAAATGTGGTCCTCCATCTATTTGGGGGCTCACCACGGCTCACAGACAAAGTCAGAGAGAGAGAAGGATGAGGCTGGCAGGGCACTGTGTCAGGCACCCGGAACTAGTGGCAAGCAAACTGACACTGTGGGAGCCAAGTAGCCAACCCAGCGAAAACCTACGTAAGAGCACCACCTACGTATGTAGATGCACTGCAGTGCGACAGCTTAGCTAACAACACTAGAGCTCAACACTGAGTTGGTGTTGGCTATACATACTCTCACATCGCATAATCATAAACAAACACTATGAAACAGGCCAAACCTGATATGCCCATATACCATAACAAACACAGATATGCCCATATATACCGTAGGTATATCACTATAACCCAGAAAAGGTGGGGACCAAGTATAGACAGACCCCTGTCCCCCAGGGGTCTACTGTATATACTGTGATACGCATAGACGCCTTAACAGACGACGTCACACTGATAAACAACAGCATGCGCGCGCATACCGGCAGCAGAAGAACTCTGCCTCTCATAAGATTCAATGGAAAAGTTCTAACTGCACTCATGTGTAAAAAAATGCACCATCAAACTTTCAGATGCTGTTTTTCTCCCTGTATTGTGATCTCTCGCCCCTAGAAATATATAATCCTTGGTTTCTGTTGTGTTTGAACAATAATAGCAAATGATACGAAGCTTGCGAGGTAGTTCATACAGTCAACCTCAAGGGTGGTTCTTGCCATGCTCAAAGGCTCATTCTATACTCAAGGGGTTAACATGCTGCATTACTATGTGGGCGTATAAGTGTGTGCAAGTCTCACACGTCATTCGCCGATGCAGCAGTCAGCTGACCAATCAGGCAGGCTACTTAAGCTCACTAGACTCCATGCTCTTCCTGCCTTCCTCTGCTCATGGTTCCCGGTTGTATGTGATGTTTTCTCCCACCACCACCCCAGCACCACCGGTGGGCTCTGCTATTTATACTCCCCATGGGGGGGTTATTGTATATTGTATATCTATCTCCCTGCTCTTTATGTTTTATGATTGTTGCTTAATCGTGCCGAGCAGGGAGAAATCCAGCAGAGCCGAACGCCAAGTCAAATATCATATGCACACTTGTTACTAATTCTGCAAATAAATATTGGTTAATCTATTCGTGAGTTGTCTGTCTGAATTCAAATTAGTTGTTCTCAAAACCAGCCGCTGTCATAAGAACGGGAGGTGCGCTCATGCAAGGCAGCAGAGCCTGTTTGTTGTTGTCTTGTTTTTCTGTAGTATTATTTTCCATTCTACAAAAAGGACATGGAAAAGATGAAAGTGATATTATATGGTAAGCAACAACATTAAAGGAGAATTCCATACTAAAAGGCTTTCTTACCTTTCTTTGTAGTTGTTACGTCCCCATCAAAGAGGTCCAGGTGTTATTTTGTGCAAAAGCTCCTTATTGGCTATTTCCCCTACCATAAGCCCTAAATGAATTGCATTGAATTGAATGGGATGTATGGGGTGTTGTGCTAATTCGCTTATTTCCATCGAAATAAGTAGTAAAGTGTGCCGCTTGGGTTATTATTTACATTATGAAGAGAGGATATATACAAAGAAATTATAATTTTGAGCGATGGAAATAAGCGAATTAGCACAACACCCCATACATCCCATTCAATTCAATGCAATTCATTTAGGGCTTATGGTAGGGGAAATAGCCAATTTTGCACAAAATAACACCTGGACCTGGTGGGGACGTAACAACTACAAAGAAAGGTAAGAAAGCCTTTTAGTATGGAATTCTCCTTTAAGAAAGACTACAAAGACAAAGCAAGATACTGTAGACACAAAATGTAAATTAAATCAAGAAGACAAGTGAAACAACCTAATGGGAACTAAATTTTGACTAAATAGATACCGGTACATACATACTACTACAACTACTGGTAAAAGTTATATGAATATTAGTCGATCGGCCATCTGACATGCCACAATCAGTCAGGGGGTCTCAGCTCATTGAAATGTGGGTCCCACATCTTACAGATTCTTTTCAGGGAGCCACCCACCAGCACGTATCTGATTCTTTCCAATTTGACACGGTTAAGTATATCCTTTATCTTATTATTTTAAGTGTGTAATGGGGGTGTGGGTAACGTCACGCCTTGTGACATGACAATGGGATTGTAGCATTTAACCATTAAAATGCCACAATAATACCATTGCCATGTCACAAGGCGTCTGGGCTCAGACTGCTTTTAGTCGGGATTAAGTTGTCTGTGATCACCACGGGGAGGAGGAGGGGGGGGGGGAGGTTGAGCACGGTACAAAGGAAGACGAAGAAATAATGGAGAATGAGATAAAGATAGGATGTGCCAGCAGCTGTTTTCACAGCTGGGGGAGCAGAGCTATCAGCATGTGATAATTTGTGCCCGTTAGTGAGGTGTGTGTGTGTGTGTGTGTGTGTGTGTGTGTGTGTGTGTGTGTGTGTGTGTGTGTGTGTGTGTGTGTGTGTGTGTGCGGCAACATGTGAATGCTGCGTTACCTTTGACATTCAAATTGTATCTGCACTACACTGTTCATTGCCACAGATAGACACATACACATGCCCACAGCCCAACACACACCCACACACACACGCTCGCCCATAAGCGTGCACGCACGGGACTGTGATTCAATTGCTGTGCAGATGGCTGGTGTCACACAATGTAATGGGCTGTTCCTCCATTTTCCTGATGTATCCAGATCCACTCACTGATTGGAAATGCTTCCCCATTAGCATTAGCACTGCTTGAGGCTTGATTCTGTACTTCACAGTCACAGTCAGGCTTTTGAGTTTGTACGTTTAAAACCTTTCCACCTACGTGGCGTCACATACTTTGGGAAAGTCATTATAGGCGAGCCTGCATTCTCAAATAAATGTGAACATTTCAAGTCGTGAGCTTGTAGATATAGGCCATTTTCACTATTTGCAATACGGCAAAGTATACACGGCTTGAATGGTTATAACTTAGTGTGTGTGACTGTGAATGACATTGGTTGTGTGAGGACAGCTACACAGGATGCTGATGTATGACAGTAAAGGCCAGTAAAGACCCGCCCGGCAGCACTGTTTAATGCTATTTATTTGTGCCAGTTATACATATTTTTAGTTTTTAGTTGTAAAAGTCAACCTTATGTACATCCATAAAATAAGCAGCACACGCAGATAATACACTAGTTGTTTATTTCAATCATTTTATTATTATTATTATGCATTATTATATTTTCACAATCTGATACACAGATACGCCGGCTACTTTCTAATGTTTTGATAATTCACGTGACAGATGTATGCATATGACTGTATAGAGTTTCAAACTAATGTATTTAAGAAGAAGATGATCAGGTAATATAATTGTGAAAATAATAATAATAAAATGATTGAAATAAATAACTATGGTGAATTGTTTTCTAGCGTGCTGCTTGTTTATGTTATGGATATACATACTGTACAACTTTGTCATCAAAACAAAAAATACTTAACATAACTCGCACAAATTAATTGCATTAAACAGTGCTGCCGGGCGGGTCTTTGCGCAACCACTCCGTCATTTAGATACACAAGAGGGACATGTGGTCGGGTAAGCGGTGAGTATGAATAGGCCTTAAGGGTTAACATTTGTCGCTCCAAAATCAAATAGAATACGCACATCACTTAGTAGAAGTGCTGGGTTGGAAAGTGACATAAGAAAAATAAGAATAAATCCAATTTAATATAATTAATTTGACTAGATGAAGAGAACATTGTCAATCAGTAATATTGGAGAAGATGAGTGTGTGGGATGTGGCTAACATCTCATGGTCTGACAGTGCAGGTCTTTTCAGAGAACTCCATTAGTGTTGTATCTACTGTATCTATCTACTGCTCTTTCAGGGAATCCAGTTAGTATCGGATGCCATGAAGCGCATCTGGTTACCAAGGATTTCCTTGAATGGAGCACTTTAATGTCACACGGTCTGTGTCAAGGCATTTTATTAGTATTGCTTTCCCGGGGAGTTTTATTGCCGGCTCTTTTATCGCCAGGGTCCTTTCCAAGAAACAACTCTGGAAGAGATCTGTCGCTTTGTCCTGAGTTGACTCCTGACCTTCCGGAAGGGGGATGTTTGTTTTTTTTGTGGATTATTGGAGAGTCTACTTCTTTCTGCATGCGTGCATGTGTGTCTACTTCTTTCTGCATGCGTGTCTACGTCTTTCTGCATGCGTGCATGTGTGTCTACTTCTTTCTTCATGCGTGCATGTGTGTCTACTTCTTTCTGCATGCGTGTCTACGTCTTTCTGCATGCGTGCATGTGTGTCTACGTGTTTCTGCATGCGTGCATGTGTGTCTACGTGTTTCTGCATGCGTGCATGTGTGTCTATTTCTTTCTGCATGCGTGCATGTGCAGTGCACAACAATAATAGCAAATGATACGAAGCTTGCGAGGTAGTTCATACAGTCAACCTCAAGGGTGGTTCTTGCCATGCTCAAAGGCTCATTCTATACTCAAGGGGTTAACATGCTGCATTACTATGTGGGCGTATAAGTGTGTGCAAGTCTCACACGTCATTCGCCGATGCAGCAGTCAGCTGACCAATCAGGCAGGCTACTTAAGCTCACTAGACTCCATGCTCTTCCTGCCTTCCTCTGCTCATGGTTCCCGGTTGTATGTGATGTTTTCTCCCACCACCACCCCAGCACCACCGGTGGGCTCTGCTATTTATACTCCCCATGGGGGGGTTATTGTATATTGTATATCTATCTCCCTGCTCTTTATGTTTTATGATTGTTGCTTAATCGTGCCGAGCAGGGAGAAATCCAGCAGAGCCGAACGCCAAGTCAAATATCATATGCACACTTGTTACTAATTCTGCAAATAAATATTGGTTAATCTATTCGTGAGTTGTCTGTCTGAATTCAAATTAGTTGTTCTCAAAACCAGCCGCTGTCATAAGAACGGGAGGTGCGCTCATGCAAGGCAGCAGAGCCTGTTTGTTGTTGTCTTGTTTTTCTGTAGTATTATTTTCCATTCTACAAAAAGGACATGGAAAAGATGAAAGTGATATTATATGGTAAGCAACAACATTAAAGGAGAATTCCATACTAAAAGGCTTTCTTACCTTTCTTTGTAGTTGTTACGTCCCCATCAAAGAGGTCCAGGTGTTATTTTGTGCAAAAGCTCCTTATTGGCTATTTCCCCTACCATAAGCCCTAAATGAATTGCATTGAATTGAATGGGATGTATGGGGTGTTGTGCTAATTCGCTTATTTCCATCGAAATAAGTAGTAAAGTGTGCCGCTTGGGTTATTATTTACATTATGAAGAGAGGATATATACAAAGAAATTATAATTTTGAGCGATGGAAATAAGCGAATTAGCACAACACCCCATACATCCCATTCAATTCAATGCAATTCATTTAGGGCTTATGGTAGGGGAAATAGCCAATTTTGCACAAAATAACACCTGGACCTGGTGGGGACGTAACAACTACAAAGAAAGGTAAGAAAGCCTTTTAGTATGGAATTCTCCTTTAAGAAAGACTACAAAGACAAAGCAAGATACTGTAGACACAAAATGTAAATTAAATCAAGAAGACAAGTGAAACAACCTAATGGGAACTAAATTTTGACTAAATAGATACCGGTACATACATACTACTACAACTACTGGTAAAAGTTATATGAATATTAGTCGATCGGCCATCTGACATGCCACAATCAGTCAGGGGGTCTCAGCTCATTGAAATGTGGGTCCCACATCTTACAGATTCTTTTCAGGGAGCCACCCACCAGCACGTATCTGATTCTTTCCAATTTGACACGGTTAAGTATATCCTTTATCTTATTATTTTAAGTGTGTAATGGGGGTGTGGGTAACGTCACGCCTTGTGACATGACAATGGGATTGTAGCATTTAACCATTAAAATGCCACAATAATACCATTGCCATGTCACAAGGCGTCTGGGCTCAGACTGCTTTTAGTCGGGATTAAGTTGTCTGTGATCACCACGGGGAGGAGGAGGGGGGGGGGGAGGTTGAGCACGGTACTAAGGAAGACGAAGAAATAATGGAGAATGAGATAAAGATAGGATGTGCCAGCAGCTGTTTTCACAGCTGGGGGAGCAGAGCTATCAGCATGTGATAATTTGTGCCCGTTAGTGAGGTGTGTGTGTGTGTGTGTGTGTGTGTGTGTGTGTGTGTGTGTGTGTGTGTGTGTGTGTGTGTGCGGCAACATGTGAATGCTGCGTTACCTTTGACATTCAAATTGTATCTGCACTACACTGTTCATTGCCACAGATAGACACATACACATGCCCACAGCCCAACACACACCCACACAAACACAATCACAGCCACACACACACACGCTCGCCCATAAGCGTGCACGCACGGGACTGTGATTCAATTGCTGTGCAGATGGCTGGTGTCACACAATGTAATGGGCTGTTCCTCCATTTTCCTGATGTATCCAGATCCACTCACTGATTGGAAATGCTTCCCCATTAGCATTAGCACTGCTTGAGGCTTGATTCTGTACTTCACAGTCACAGTCAGGCTTTTGAGTTTGTACGTTTAAAACCTTTCCACCTACGTGGCGTCACATACTTTGGGAAAGTCATTATAGGCGAGCCTGCATTCTCAAATAAATGTGAACATTTCAAGTCGTGAGCTCGTAGATATAGGCCATTTTCACTATTTGCAATACGGCAAAGTATACACGGCTTGAATGGTTATAACTTAGTGTGTGTGACTGTGAATGACATTGGTTGTGTGAGGACAGCTACACAGGATGCTGATGTATGACAGTAAAGGCCAGTAAAGACCCGCCCGGCAGCACTGTTTAATGCTATTTATTTGTGCCAGTTATACATATTTTTAGTTTTTAGTTGTAAAAGTCAACCTTATGTACATCCATAAAATAAGCAGCACACGCAGATAATACACTAGTTGTTTATTTCAATCATTTTATTATTATTATTATGCATTATTATATTTTCACAATCTGATACACAGATACGCCGGCTACTTTCTAATGTTTTGATAATTCACGTGACAGATGTATGCATATGACTGTATAGAGTTTCAAACTAATGTATTTAAGAAGAAGATGATCAGGTAATATAATTGTGAAAATAATAATAATAAAATGATTGAAATAAATAACTATGGTGAATTGTTTTCTAGCGTGCTGCTTGTTTATGTTATGGATATACATACTGTACAACTTTGTCATCAAAACAAAAAATACTTAACATAACTCGCACAAATAAATTGCATTAAACAGTGCTGCCGGGCGGGTCTTTGCGCAACCACTCCGTCATTTAGATACACAAGAGGGACATGTGGTCGGGTAAGCGGTGAGTATGAATAGGCCTTAAGGGTTAACATTTGTCGCTCCAAAATCAAATAGAATACGCACATCACTTAGTAGAAGTGCTGGGTTGGAAAGTGACATAAGAAAAATAAGAATAAATCCAATTTAATATAATTAATTTGACTAGATGAAGAGAACATTGTCAATCAGTAATATTGGAGAAGATGAGTGTGTGGGATGTGGCTAACATCTCATGGTCTGACAGTGCAGGTCTTTTCAGAGAACTCCATTAGTGTTGTATCTACTGTATCTATCTACTGCTCTTTCAGGGAATCCAGTTAGTATCGGATGCCATGAAGCGCATCTGGTTACCAAGGATTTCCTTGAATGGAGCACTTTAATGTCACACGGTCTAAGGCCTGTGTCAAGGCATTTTATTAGTATTGCTTTCCCGGGGAGTTTTATTGCCGGCTCTTTTATCGCCAGGGTCCTTTCCAAGAAACAACTCTGGAAGAGATCTGTCGCTTTGTCCTGAGTTGACTCCTGACCTTCCGGAAGGGGGATGTTTTTTTTTTTTGTGGATTATTGGAGAGTCTACTTCTTTCTGCATGCGTGCATGTGTGTCTACTTCTTTCTGCATGCGTGTCTACGTCTTTCTGCATGCGTGCATGTGTGTCTACTTCTTTCTTCATGCGTGCATGTGTGTCTACTTCTTTCTGCATGTGTGTCTACGTCTTTCTGCATGCGTGCATGTGTGTCTACGTCTTTCTGCATGCGTGCATGTGTGTCTACGTGTTTCTGCATGCGTGCATGTGTGTCTATTTCTTTCTGCATGCGTGCATGTGCAGTGCACATTCATGTACTACCGTACATAAATTTGATGCATAGAAACGTAGACAAAAACTAAACACACACACACACACACACACACACACACACACACACACACACACACACACACACACACACACACACACACACACACACACACACACACACACACACACACACACACACACACACACACACACACACACACACACACACACACACACACACAACTCTGTGTGCGTGCAAGAGTTACAGAGAACGGGGGAGGTAAGGCTTAACCTCAAAGCACTAAGGTTAAGTTCTCCTAGCAGGATATAGAATATAGAGCGAGCGTGCGTGTGTGTTCCCATGCCTTGTGAATGCTCCAAAACATCACGGCACTGACATCCTGTCCTGGCTACTCTCCACCATGCCTTGGGCACCTGCCACCAAGCATCAGCAGCTGCTGCAAACAACACAGCGCTACGAGGTCCAAATGGATGCGGTGATGGCCCCGTTAACAGACACAAAGCACCAGTGGTGGAAAGTAACAGAGTACTTTTACCCATTCTGACCTGAGATCAGGTTCTAAAATTGTCTTCTAAATCAGTTTTCTGAAAAAGCTATGTTTCTGTGTCAGTCGTCCTTCGATTTATTTATTTTTAGCTAAAGCATAACATAATGCTAACACCAAAAGGGGTTCCCGCCCAGAATGGTTTAAGTACTTGTACTTCACTTGAGTATTTGCAATTTCCAATACTTTTACTTTTCCTCCACTACATCTCGGACCCAAACATTGTACTTTTAGTCCACTACAATTATTTGAGGGGCGGCAGTGGCTCAGGATAGAGTGTCTGGATGGTAACCGCACTGTTGCCAGTTCAAACCCGGGCTCCCCCAGAGTTAGTGTCGAAGTGTCCTTGAGCAAGACACTGAACCCCTAATTGCTCCTGATGTGCTGGTTAGTACAGTCAAAAAGTTATGAAACACATTCAAAGCTTTCCTGTATCTCAAAATCATCTGAATGCCCTGCAGTCTGGAGCAGATAATGAGACTATCAGGGAGGAAGCAAACACTTCAGATTGCCCTTCAAACTGATTGAGGGCACCAGGAATCGTTACTACAAGAGTACAATATGTCAATTGAGAGAGAGAGAGAGAGAGAGAGAGAGAGAGAGAGAGAGAGAGAGAGAGAGAGTGAGTGAGTGTGAGAGTGAGAGTGAGAGAGAGAGAGAATAACGTGAGGATACACAGATGTCTGTATTCAGTAGGGACCTGCAAACAACCCCACTGGGTTCCACATATTCAATTAAACCTGCATCTGAAATGCTTTCCAATTTGGCTCAACAATGGGGAATATATATCTCTAATTGTGATTTTTCAGACCATTCTTTTAACCACATGAAGCCTAGTGTCCCTGTATAGCCTATAGGCTGTTGCTTTGTCTTTCTTGTTCTTTTTCCATGTACATTACTGTTGACAGATACTGAATATGGTGACTTAATTTTGACCTAAAGCAATAGAGTAAACTTGTATATACTGTATGCTTATTTTGGACCCCCTCTTTTTATGCAAATAACTGCAGCTTCTGCTGTTTGGCAGTAGTTCACGTTGCATGATTTGCATGATTATTCAGCCCTAGTCTCAGTGAGGCGAGATTCATTTTGCAGGAAATTATATTGCACAGCAATATAAAAAGTCCTTCTGCAATTAATGTGTTATTGGTTGGTGGTAGACTGCTGGGTAAATGCAGCCCTGGTGGCCTTTTCTCAGCCATGCTGTTTACTGTTGACCTTCAGGACCCACTCTTCCTTCTGCCGCTGCGCTTCCTATCGAGGCACTTTCTTTGTCTGCCAGCCATGCCACACAGTGCCAACCAGCCTGCTTGGGGGCATCAGAGTTATATTGCCAGCAGCCCTGGAGGCCTGTGGGGAGAATTGACCATGCCAACATGTGTCCTTTCCTGTGCTAATTCCTCCAGGATGGCCTCAGGCTTGGTTAAGACCCAAGGCACATTGATTGTGCAGTCCTCTTGTCTTAAGGACATTTGCATCTCTCACACACACGCATTACAGTACTTTGTTACATTGTGCGTAAAGTACAGTACAACTTTCGTTCAGCTCCTCATACATGCATACTGTAGTAATACTAGTTAACAAAGAAAGTGATAATAAGAAAAAGTAAAAAGTAAGTACTGTACACACACGTATGTACCCAACAACATTCAAAACCGTGAAACCTGTCTAACCGAAGTTAAGAAACTTTCTACTCCTCAACTCTGCCAAATCCGAAATGCTGCTAGTTGTCACAGGTGGAGAAAACTAGTAATCACAGGGAGGTGAGACAAGACAGGCAAACACAACTAGGCAGAACAGGAAACACTAGGGCAACACTACATAATAAAAGTGTACAACAGATACTGATATCGTGACACCGATCTGTTCAACAACACAACCGTAAACCTTGATGGCTGCCCAATAACTCAAACAGAAATCTAGGAATCATTTTGGACTCATCCCTATCATTTATACCCCACATCAAAAGCATCACAAAATCTGCCTTTTTCCATCTGTGCAACCTAGATAGAATCCGTCCAATATTATCCCTTCCCGATGCCGAAACTCAAGGATTGATTACTGCAATGCTCTTTTCTCCGGTCTACCATCAAAAACAACAAATGGTCTTAGACTTGTCCAAAATGCTGCAACCAGAGAACTGGTTAGGAAAAGGAAATTCGATCATATCCCACCCACTCATAGAATTACACTGGTTGCCCATACAGGCCAGAGCCGATTTCAAGGTGCTCCTCCTGACCTTTAAAGCCCTAAATGAACTTGCTCCACCCTACATGTCCAGTCTAATAAAAGTATACAGTACATCTCCCCATGACCTCTACGCTCCCAAGATGCTGGAAAACATACCATAATAAAATAACGGTTGGGGGGCAGAGCATTCACACATCGTGCCCCCTGTCTCTGGAATGCTCTCCCACAAGCAGTTAGAGATGCCAACTCACTAGACGTTTTTAAATCTAGACTTAAAACCCATCTTTTCTCCCTGCATTATGGTTCCCCCTACTTTCACTGAAATCACTACATTCACAGTGCTCTGCCCCTATATGCTATTTTAATAGATTTTCTGAACACATTTTTAACTGTGTCCTAACGTACTTATGTCATCCATGTGTATTGATACATCGTATTATGCTTGTTATTGTGTTAGTGTGCTATTGTATTTTTTGCTTTTTGCTGTGTATTGTGCACAGACCCCTTATAAATAATAATAAACTGAAACTGAACAACAGCGTATAATGTGTCACAGCACTCAGTTTCACCAATTTTGCTACAGCTAGAAAATGCCAACTGTGTCTTTGCAATCAGAAAACAGAACACGCCAACAATGGTGTCTTACCGATGCTGTGTAGGAATGCACAGATCACAACACATCAAACAAGAGAGTCTGTGTGTGACACGCATGCAGTGTTGGAGTCGGATTGATATCAACAGTGAAGGAGTAAAAAACCCAGAATGCTTGCTTATTAAACCCGCAAGCTGTACAAGACAGACCTATCCCTCTCTCTTCCCTCTGCCCGCCCCCCTCCACACACCCAATTCTCTCAAGGCAACCTATGACATGCAGTGAAAACATTATAGCACTTTGAAACAGTAGACTGCTGGGCATTACGAACGATAACTCTTCCCCCTCCCCTTCTCTCTCACCCTCAGGGATAGATGATATGTGTAGTTGTTTGCGTGACCTTGGAGTGCTTTCATGACACGGCTGTGCATAATGAGAGTGTGGGGAGCCTGAGCAGACTGCCGACCACATCATTACCACCTGTTCTCTGTACAGACCTCCTTCAGAGGCTGGCCTCTTCCAAGTGGGACCAGAGACAATGGCGTGGCTCTCTGACACTGAGCTGGACATATGACGACGATACACGAAAGAAGAAGAGAAGAAGAGATCCTAATGCCTTCCGGGGCCGTTGGGGAGAGGCGGTTAGAGAGGATGAGGAAGGCTGCGTGTTGTGAACGAGATGAGTGGAGCATCAACTGATGTTTCCGAGTGTGACGAGGACTGTTATAGGAGAGACGGTTGACAAGAACTGAGGTTGTTTTTTAGTTTAGTTTTTTTAGGCTATAACACACGGAACCAAAGAAGACCATGAAAAAGAGTAAAATGGTTGAGAAAGAGGGGCCCAAGAACAAATGGGAGCTATAGAAATAGTCAAAGAAAGAGATTGAAAGGGATTTTTGACGATAAGGCATTTTGAAAACTGAATATTCTGATTATGAGGGGATCAAGCATGCCAAGTACCTATTGCATTTGCTGACATATTTCACAGTTCAGGCTTTGAAAAGACGTTTACCACCTTGCAGAAAAACAAATGACTCCTTTGGGGCACTATAGCAAGCAACTGACAATGCACAATGTTTATGCCTCTCCTCATGAGGAATAAAATTGCCTCAAAGACCCATGAACTCAATCTATTGAATCTATATTCTGCCATTTTGAATTGTATGAAAAACATTCAAATCAATACTAAGAGTGGTTAAGTAATCAATTTGCAGGTGTGGGGTTGCCATGGCAATCAATTGGCTGAGGCAGAGGCTGGAAATTGCACAGGTGAGTGATGAACAATCATGAATCATGATTTCATTCACCTGTGTGCTCCACCTGATGTTCCTCCACGCAGCCGTCGGTCATTATGGAGACCCAAGGCTGTCCTGTTGTTGTCCTGAATATAATTCAAGGCGAGGGCCGGATAGTGCATTACAACCGTTCATTACAAGTGAATCAGTACCAGAGAAGGGACTGTGTGAGTTCAGCACCAAGGATAGAGGCTGTGTTGCGGTTGAGATAATAAGACACTTGAATTAGCCTCATATGTGGTCCTATAAACTCCAGTTCTGAGGCCCCACACAGCTGTTGCCGCTCCTATGTCCAGCTTTGAGTGTTTGTGTAAACACAAACATTGAATGCCATTGATAATGAATGGACAATTTTGAGTGTTTGTTACAAACACGAACATTGAAAGCCATTGACAATGAATGGACAATTTTTAGTGTTTGTTACAAATACGAACATTGAATGCTATTGACAACTAGAACTGCACTCTGTCGAGTGCCTACAGGTACTTGCGTGTTGCACAGTAGTAGTAAATGGCCTACTAGTGCGCAAGCAGAGTGGCACAGTACTGTCGACCGCTACGAACTTTCAAATCTCAATGTCTCTGTAAAACATTGAAATTAAATACTAAAGTCGGGTTATAACTGGCTGTCAATGGTGACGTAATTACGATATGTTTCAATATTGTTTGGATAACGGGTAACGTATGTATACATACCTATAAGTACCTATACTGTGGTCAGCTGGCTTTTTTATGCGTGTATGCTTGGTAGGTATATATACTGATTAATTAATTAAGATGATATGTTTCAATGTCGGGTTATAACCTTAGAGTATATATGAATAGAGAAGGCACCCAGAGGAAACCCTGAGGCGAAATGGACATAGTGGCCGAATGAAGGTATTGCAGCCTGGCCCCAAACACATGAAGGCGCTGTCCGTTGACTATCATTGTACACGTTCACGACGGACGACACTCGTGCGCGTTCAACGGCAGCGCGTTCATGTGTTTGGGGCCACTCACCATTGCAATCCGTCCCAGAATGCACTCTGTTCCTACCAGGAAGGAGGAGTGAAATCGCCTCATGCGCTTTTGAGCAACTTAATGCAAGTGGATGGAAGGAGAACTCGGGTGTCTTCTCTATTCATATATACTCTAAGGTTATAACTGGCTGTCGATGGTGATGTAATTAAGATATGTTTCAGTGTCGGGTGAATTAAAGGTAATGTCTGTATGTATACATGTATGTAATCTGAAACCTATCTTTATTACGTCACCATCAAAAGCCAGTTATAACCTGGCTATGATACATACGTACGGTATCTTAATTACGTCACCATCAATACCTACCAAGCATAGGTACATTCACACCAACACGACCACAATACTAGTTTTGAGTGTATGTGTAAACACAAACATTGCGTAAACACAAACATTGAAGACAAAAGTGAGGACGCAAATTGTGATTAGCTGGAATGAGATGATGTATGATGATGTTTGATGATAAGAGCACCCCTCACTGACTGATCACTCATTGATTTATGTCATGCTTGTGTAATATTGCTTCATTAAACACCGGGCCCAGGGGCATTGTGTGCGATACGTTGAGCTTTAAAAGATAGATAGGCCAGGGTTAATGTGGTTAATTCAGTCTGGCCAGAAGCATGAATAAAACATTTAAATCCCCAGCAGAGAGAGGATATAAAAAACAGAGTTATCCCTCTGCACGACATCCCACCAGCTAATTGAATCCTGGACATACTGTAGTCATGCAGAAAAAAGGTAGAAGTAAAAGTATTATAAATTTACAAGTACAGTACAAATACCTCAAAATTGTACAGTACAAAAAAATGTTTCTCAAACTATTTCATGTCAAGGACCCCCAGAATGATATGTAGTTGGCTGCCGACCCCCATCTGAAAATATGTTGTTCCAGGGACCCCCCAGAAGCAAATATTTGAGTGAACGATGTCTCAAGCTCGAGCTTGTAGATCTGCTATTTTTCAATAGCTAAAGTATAACATCATGCTTAAAACTCCAAAAGGAGTTCTCGTCCTGAATGGGTTAAGTAAATATACTTAGTTACTTTACACTACTGGAAATTGATTCCCCAAAATAGATCTAAGAAATACACACGACACACAATATGTGAAATCAGCAGGAATGGCAAACGCTTCATAATACCACGTCCAAAAATTCAAATTTACCCTCATATTTCAGAAAACAATTTCCAAGACCCATTAAGTTTAATTGGACCCGGGCAGTAGGGACGAGGCGCGAGGCGCTGATAGGATACGATCCACCAAGCCCAATCAGTCCCGTTACTACAGGTTGTAATTGTCTCCGAACGGGAGCCATCTCAACATTATCTGCATACATATTAATATGAGCCAACAGTTCATTCAATTACCTTTCCCCCCCCAAACAACACTGGGCAGAGCCAGCGAGTCAGTGATTGTGATTTATTTTCTCAGGTGCTACGCATTGAGCCAAATTCAATTACGCGCCCCTCACGACAAATAGTGCTCAGGCGATAGTTGATCCTCTGACAATAGCAGGTCTTTTAACCCATTTAGACTTGAAAAAAATTTCTTCTAAATCCTGACAGTTTTCTGAAATACCTATGTTTCTAGGCCTATATCACTCAATATTTCATGTCAAGGACCCCAAAAATGATCTGTAATTGGCCTCCGACCCCCATTTGAAAATATGTAGTTCCAGGGACCTCCCCAGAAGCAAAGATTTGAGTTAAAAACGTATATATTTCAAATTTGAGGCACATTTTCACGATTCTTAAAAAATAGCAGATCTACAAGCTCATAGCGCGCCACCGAGTGGCGCGCTATGAGCTTGTAGATCTGCTATTTTTCAATAGCTGAATTATAACATAATGTTTAAAACACCAAAAGGGGTTCCCGCCCAAAATGGGTTAAGTCCCAGGCAAACAAAGGAGTCCCTTTCGGGTAAATACCCTCTGTTTGTCTAATCAATTGTATTCTTCCTTGCACCTGGTCTTCGGCAATAATATGACAGAGCTTCAACTCAATTGGCAGAGACAGTGACACCGCAAAGCGGGTGTTTGCAATAAACCACTGAGCTCACATGTGCTTAACCAATTCCTTTTTTTTTTATCCCACGATTTTGTAACCCAGTTTTCTTTTCACCCAGTGCCAATTATCTAATGTAATCCTGGGCGCTACACTTCCTCTGCCAACCTGGGGGGGCAGCGGACTGACCTCATGCCTCCTTCTATGCATGAGGAGTCCAAGCTGCTTCTTTTCACCTGACAGAGGGGAATTTCCCTGGTCGGACGTAGCGCGTGGAAGGGACACTTTATTCCGACCAGTTCCTTTCCCCTCCATCAGGCGCCCCGGCTGGCTAGGGGGAGGTAGTTTTAGAGACCAGGATTACGGCATGTTTTTGTGAGGGTATCTACCCTAGGGGACATGGGGAGAACATGCAAACTCCACACAGAAAGGCCCTATCACCAACCCCCGCCTCGGGTATGGGCACTGATGACGCGGAGGAGGGAACACACCGCCAGTGCCCACAGCGTCCCCAGTGGGAATGGAAACCAAGACCTTCTAGCTGTGAGGCGACAGCACTACCAACTGTGCCACCGTGCCCCTTGCTTAACCCATTTTGGGCGGGAACCCCTTTTGGTGTTTTAAGCATTATGTTGTACTTTAGCTGTTGAAAACTATCAGATCTACAAGCTCATAGCGCTGCACCGAGTGCTGCGCTACGAGCTTGTAAGTCTGATATTTTTGAAAATTTGTGAAAATGTGGCCCAAATGTTTGAATATATTCTTTCGTTTTTAACTCAAATCTTTGCTTCTGGGGGGTCCCTGGAACAACATATTTTCAGACGGGGCTCGGCAGGCAATTGCATATATTTTTGGGGGTCCTCGACATGAAAATGTTTGAGAACGACTGACATTCAGAATCGATCTCGGTCGAATTGGGTTAAAGCACACAGGTTTGGGTTCACATAGTGTCAGTGAATAGAAGATTATACTTGTGCATTTTGTGTCCCTAAACTAATCATTATGACATTGAACAAATTTAATATGACAAATAAATAACTGGAAAATAAATTAAATGACTCCTGCAATAGGGACACGGATGGATGCCTGGTGTGAGATGAATTGGGAGCCCGAGAGCCTGTGCTCTGTGCCAAACGTAGCGGAAAATCATTAATGATCTCTCTTTTTTTTTCCATGAGTCAGAGAGTGTAAAGTCAGATGGTGGTGTTAAAAATTGCTCCTCATTAGAGCTGAAATATGGCTGTTCTTTAGAGCCAAGGGACGCTCTGTACAGTCATCACGTGAAACCAAGAGGCAGTTAACAGGAGCAGGTATCTACGGTTTGATGATGATCGGATGGATTTTGAACTGCTGCCGATCTCATTAAATGGAAAAATCAGAGCGGACAGTCCAGTGTCGTGCCAGGCAATAAAGGAAGAGGCTTCATCTTTCAATGCAATTTACATGTCTGCCAGACAAGATCGTGATCGCAGAGGAACACATTGGACAGCTGGCTCTTTCAAGGTCCGTATCGGATGCTCTGTAAAGGTTTAATGCGAGGGGGTGTGACAGCTCAAAGAACAGATTGAAAAAACACTTCAGAGTCAGAGCCTATATCCCTAACCCCAAATTGAATATTTTATTTAAATGTATTAAGCCTAACCAGTGCCACAACCGGAACAGAAGTAGAGGTTGGGCCAAAGAGTGGGTGGGCCACACACACAGATTTGTTTTTATATTCATTAATTAATTAATCAACTAATTCTTATTTTTGCCTTCAAAAGGTGTTGCGATGACCGCCTCCAGGCAAAACAGAGGCAGAGGCACAGCACAGTTTACACAGCCATTTCTTTTTTTTGTACTCGCTGGCTCAAAAACTGTCTCGACAGAGACCAAAATCAACAGCGAGCCAATTGGCCTGAATCATTCATCAGCTGTGAAATATTAAGAAGCAGAAAATCATTATGGAGGGACGAGATGGAGGGCAGAACCGTAACTTTAACTGAGCTGGACGAGGCTAATTAAGAATGGAGGGAGGAGATAAAGAAACAAAATCTGAGATGGTAACGTGGGTGACAGTGTGAGGATCAGTGTGGAATGGGGGGGGGGGGGGGGGGGGGGACAGCAAGCGTTGTCTCAGCCAGTTCTCTCTCTCTCTGAGAAACTGATCTTGAAGTTTGTGCTTCTCAGGGCTTTTCTCAGAGGAAATCTGCATGTCTGACTGCACTTAATTTGTGAATCACTTTTCAACTTAGAGTTTTTGTTGTTGCTCTGTGGATGATTGAACACCACACATTAGGCCCAGCTCTCCTGGGTTTGTGTAAACACAACCCTTGAAGTTAAAAGTGAAGACGGAAAAGTGAGGACGCGAATTGTGATTGGCCAGAATGGGATGATGTATGATGATAAAGAGCACCCCTCACTTCACACGGGTGTGATTTTTCATTACACAACAACAATGGCCTGTTCACAGCTTGTACGTAAATCAACAGGACAACCTGAAATATTCATCTGCTCGACTGAAGGCTGGGGAACAGACTCGTGAAATAGGATAAACAGACACGGTTTTCCAGCGCAGCATTAGGCCTACTTTCACACCACACTTCAATTAGCATAGAAATAGATTCATGTTGTATTATCTGGCTTCAAAGGAATGGCTGTGTGGATTTGGGTCCCTGGGTATGAATACTGTAGGTGTTTGTGCATGTCCATTTGTAATGTGTCTAAGTATACTGTAGTGAGACCATAATACTGTAGTGTGTGTGTGTGTGTGTGTGTGTGTGTGTGTGTGTGTGTGTGTGTGTGTGTGTGTGTGTGTGTGTGTGTGTGTGTGTGTGTGTGTGTGTGTGTGGAATGTTGCTATGAGCCCAACCATGCAATAAAGCTCACCCATCAGTTTTGGTATAACTGAGTTGTGGAATGGTGCTACTGTATGAGGCCAACCATGCAATAAAGCTCACCCTTCAGTTTTGGTATAACTGAGTTGTGGAATGGCGCTACTGTATGAGGCCAACCATGCAATAAAGCTCACCCTTCAGTTTTGGTATAACTGAGTTGTGGAATGGCGCTACTGTATGAGGCCAACCATGCAATAAAGCTCACCCTTCAGTTTTGGTATAGCTGAGACCTGAGTCTTCAGCACCAAGGACAGCGCATAACCCTTGGTCAACTGAATGGGGGGGAGGTTTACATTACAGTATATAAAACCTTAACTTTAAGACAAAGCAATACTGCCTCATCAAAGTGACGTTCATCCCCTTCCCCTATTCACTCAAATACTAAGACATTAGACATTAGAACAATAAGCAGGACTTTAAATATTAGGCCTACAATAACTTCTGCAGTTACTCTGTGACACGCAGCATGTGAAAACTACAACATGATGTCACGCTGCAGTGTTCACCGGCCGGCGCTCACACAACACATCTCTGTTTTTACTAAAACTACAACATGATGTCACGCTGCAGTGTTCACCGGCCGGCGCTCACACAACACATCTCTGTTTTTACTAAAACTACAACATGATGTCACGCTGCAGTGTTCACCGGCCGGCGCTCACACAACACATCTCTGTTTTTACTAAAACTACAACATGATGTCACGCTGCAGTGTTCACCGGCCGGCGCTCACACAACACATCTC
Source organism: Protomyctophum parallelum (assembly GCF_964188405.1). Lineage (NCBI taxonomy): Eukaryota > Metazoa > Chordata > Actinopteri > Myctophiformes > Myctophidae > Protomyctophum > Protomyctophum parallelum. The sequence goes on along the minus strand of NC_139712.1, from coordinate 16,549,672 downwards.
TGTTTTTACTAAAACTACAACATGATGTCACGCTGCAGTGTTCACCGGCCGGCGCTCACACAACACATCTCTCTGTTTTTACTAAAACTACAACATGATGTCACGCTGCAGTGTTCACCGGCCGGCGCTCACACAACACATCTCTGTTTTTACTAACCACTGTTTCGGTGGTTAGTAAAAACTCACCTCACCTCACCTCAAAAGATCACCTCTTCCCCCGAAAACTGGACTATGCCTTTATCATCTGACAGGGGGGAGTTTCCCCGGGAGGACGTAGCGCATGGAAGGAACCCGTTATTCCAACCAGTTCCTTTCCCCTCAATCAGGCGCCCCGGCTGAACAGGGGGAGGCAGTATAGAGGCCAGGATTACTGCATGTGTTTTTTTTTTTTTAACTATGACTGAGAAAGGAGAGAGGCCGCACAGCTCGTAGTCACGATGTCCATCAAATTTGTATTTTTCCAACGTTTCGGCAACAAGTTGCCTTCTTCAGGGAATCATTTAGCACCTCCCCACTACTGGTGTGCGCTCCTACCTTCCTGTTGTTTTTTTTAACTAACACACAAACGTAATGGATGTTCAATAGTGTTGATTTATGAAAGAAAAGCAGAACAATGGAGTTGTCTGCCCGACAGTGTCAATATGCTAATTCATGGGCTTAATGAAATACAAGTGGTTACACCTGGGTGGTCTGATTAGACAGCCTATGTCAGTGGTCCTCAACAGGCGGACCGCGGTCCATGACCGGACCGCAGCGCACCTCTCTGCGGACCCTGGAGAAATTATAGAATAAAGAGTCACCATGACCGCGAGTTGAATTCTCCGCTCAATGCCGAGCAACGCAATTAACGCTCTGAATGTGGACCGACTGATTATGTGTGCCTGTGTATTATGGGCCGGCATGTCATGATGACAATGTTGCGCTGACTGGCTCACTACTAGCTGTTAGCTGGGGTCGCAGTGACATGTTCAACAAAATTGGATTTTTGGAGATGAATAATGAATATTTGTCAAAGTGAAAAAAATATTTTCATAGTCTGCACCACAGTATTGGTTGGTTGAATGGAACCCGATTTGTATAAGCTTGGTTTGACTGTACTAAACAGGCATAGCTGTTTCTAGGGGTGGGGGGCGAGGGGGGAAGCCCCACCCTGTGGGGCCCACATGTCCCGAGACCCGCAATTGTATTTGCGCGCGCATGAGACTGGACCATGGCCTTATTCAAAAATTATTTGTGGACCTTCAGCATTTCTCGTAAATGTAATGAGCTGACTGTCTCAATACTGCTGAAGCCCAACACACACCGGCTCCGTCCAACACGGCGAAAATAGAACTGGTTCTTTCGGCGGGTCAGGCGAGGCGCCAGCGCGCGTCGGACGCCGCCGGTGTGCGATAGGTTCATTGAAAATAACGGAGGCGGCTGTTTTGACACGCGGCGTTCGCAGACGGTGTGGGAGGCCCTTCACTCTCCTTGGACGACAACAACGCTGTCAGGTGGTGAGCTGTACATGTGCAACAATGATGGCGGGAGAGATTTACTGCCAACACATCATGCAAATGTATGCAAATTAACGCATTCTGACCTGAGATCAGATTCTAAAAATGTCTTCTACATCCTGACAGTTTTCTGAAAAAGCTATGTTTCTATGTCAGTGTTTCTTCGATTTAAAAAAAATAGCAGACCTCATAGCGCGCCACTCAGTGGCGCGCTATGAGCTTGTAGATCTGCTATTTTTCAATAGCTAAAGCATAACAATGCTAACACCAAAAGGGATTCCCGCCCAAAATGGGTTAAACAAAGTGATATGTTTGGCATGAGCTGGAAATCCGTCACTGCTGTTAATTCCCCAGCCCTCCACTTGATATCTTAATATGTCATCTATTAAATTCTCTGCGAAAACAGGGGGGCAGTCAGCCAGATATTTCGTGAAGCCTCATTTGAAATCGGTAGTTCATATAATGGCCTGTTGTGGCGCTGGACCGGACCCAAAAAGCCCCATAGCTCCATAGAGGCCCATGTATTTTGGCCCAACTTCACCTAGACTGTATTACCTTAATAAACATGGTCATGAATACTTTCTTCTTCCAGTCACTAGTTTAAAGTCTCATTTCTAATGTCATAATATTCTTTTTGGAAAATTATGGTCCCATTAATAAAAAAAATGACCATAAAGAAAAAAAACCATCGCGTATGTTCTGAGGGGCGTGGCTACCATTACAGTCTATGATCGGGATTCCCCTCCCACTCGAGTCAAAATAAAAACCAACGGAGAAGAAGGGGGGAAGTCCCGCCTCGTTGTCTGGGCAGGCAATGACCAGCTGGTATACAAAACGGAGCCAGCCAATGGCCAGCTGGTACCAAAGATGGCGACTTACATCAGGAATTAGCATATTATTACAGGCTTCATTTTACGGTCATGTTAGACCCGGGGAACGCTTTGTCCATATTTTTTACAGTCTATGTGCGAAAAGTAGCATTTTGTAAGAATCTGTAAGGTCCAAGTTCATGTATTCTCGTCAGGTGTAGGCCATTTCAGATAGCAATAGGACAGGAGGAGACGCCATGGGTTGGCTCTGCTTTTGGAGCTGCATGTATCTTTCAGATCCCTGCTGATCCCACCACAAGCCAAGAAAAAGATTGAATTTGCAGATTGATTAAATGACTGGCTGACTGGTTGCTGTTGATGACACTGACTTCATCGATTGGTTAGATTAACAGGAATGCACCAATGGCAGCCTGTCCGACTACGGTGTGTGAAGAATAACACATTTGGAAGTTAATGATAATTAAGAATGAATGAAGAAATTTGTAAAACGGTCAGTTACACTGTAACTGTTACACTGTAACTGACCGTTTTACAAATTTGACATGTTTTCGAAATAGAAATGGGTCTGTAACTGTTACAGACCCATTTCTATTTTGAAAACATGTACATACACTCCAAACAAACTGTGTGGAGAGGCTTAACTTGAGAGACCTGTCCAAAACCCGACACCTATCAGTGTGCTTTTCAGACATAACAGAACATCGGTAGGGATCACATTCATTCTGACAACAAGTGGATCTTAAGTAACCAAATAAATACCTAACCACATCGGAATGCATTCACTCAACTACCAAAGGCTGCCGAGTGGACAGCATTGAATGTTACTCTGGATAGAATGTCTAATAGTATGTGTTCTGTAGGTGAGGAAGGAAGTTCTCACTAAGCCGTGAAGTAATCTAAATCATCAGTACTGTCGCCGTCTGTCTCTGCATGTGGCCAACCGTCTGTCCATTTCAGTCCCAACCATCACTCAAGCGTGCAGGGGTCATTCTGGGCCCCTGGGGGGGGGGGGTACAACATGCTAAATAATGTAGACTACCTCCAAACTAGTCTGGCGTGGTCAGACTGTTGCCTTTCGCAATTTTCAAATGCTTCCGTCATACAGTCTGGAGAACGGAAACTCTGATCATGAGTAAGGGAAAAAGTGGAAGTGAAATAGAAATCATCTAAGCATATATAGCTTGCTGCTTAGCAGAAATGGACATTAAAAATAAAATAAAGATAATAAAGATATTCTAAAATATATTTTCGTGAACTGAAATGGGAGCTTCCCAGCTTGCTCGGTGTAGTTCCAGACTCTTATGTACTGTAGCATTCAGAGACTGTGCAATAGTTTTATGACTACGCGAGTCATAAAACAGACACGGCCTCGCGGCCATGCAGTCGCTTACCCGGTGATCATTGGTGCCCTCCAAGGTGTGCGTTTCCCAACCCACAGGCTGGGAAACGCTGGTCTACACCGTTTCTCCCCAAGTTCTTCCCCTCATCCCGTCTCCCCTCCTCTGTGTTCTGTTCCCCTGCACTCTCACGTTGCTGGTGGCCAATTAATGTGGTCTGCAGCAGTCAAAAAAATAAATAATATGACTGCATGGTTCTTCAAGGAGACAGCGGGGAAGAAAGTTTGTGAAAGAGAGAAGTGGAGTGAAGATGAGACGCATGGATGCATGTGCACACGTACACACACACACACACACACACACCATGGATGTACTGCATGTGCACACGTACACACACACCATGGATGTACTGCATGTACACACACCTACAGTAGTGGTTCGATTTTAGCTGAGCTCCAACTACCCTTACCTGTCAAAAAAGATGATCCAATTATCGAGAGAGAGAGCCACAAGGATCACACCGCATAATTCCTCATTCACCCCCTCAAGAACATTGTCAGCAGGGCTAACGAATACAACCGCAGTGACCACGCACGCGCGAGCACACAGTACGCACACGCACACACCCACACACACTTTCGTACCCCACGTTATTCTAATAGAGATCAAAGTGAGGCATTGTGCCCTTGTTTGATCATCTGGTATTGTTCCCTGAGGAGCCTTGTTACACACCTTCGTCTAGGGTGAAGGTAAACAACATAATGTGAGAGGAGACGGTTGAAAAAGAACTTTAGTTTATTGTTGTAGCTCTTTTCTTTATCCACAGAGACAATGGATTCAAATTAATTGTGCTTGTCAGCTTTTCAGTTCACAAATAAGTATTGGCTTCAGGGTGCGGTTTACATAGCAAAAGTATCTATCTAGAAAATAAAGGTTTACCCCTAACTCAATCCCTAACCAAGAACAAAAATACAATACTAAACCCTAACTAACAGACAACATTACAATAAAGAGAAAATTTTCATTAGAGTGAAATTGTGCTGGCAACAAATAATATCTCTGGGTGCCAGTGCTATTTGCACAAACCACAAAATTAATCTTGCAAAATATAATTATGGTAATATTGTTCATTAATACTCCAAACTTATTCTGTAGTGATGTATTTAGTCTCATATAGTGGTAAATCACTTTAAATCCTTCGCCCAACAAGCAGACTTCGGTTTGGCAGGGTATGCTGTGCAAAATATTGTTTTCATATGTGTTTTGGTCCATTATAGCTCTAATAAAAATTAACCATATTGATTACTACTGTACACTGCCGTTATTGATTTTCAGCCTCCTGCTAGGCTTACATAACATCACCAGCTCCAAAATACTCCCTGTGAGAGTCAAAGCTACCATTTCTTTATTTACCACATGGATGATTGAAATCAGATGCCAAACCAGGGCAATCTGCACAATCTCGTTTGCACATATGTCATTATCATTAATGCATCAACTTCTGTGAATCAGTCTTGACAATGGAGCTGATAACAAATGCAAATGATGAGTAGAACAGCCAGGCAATGTTACAGAAAAATGAAACGCCTTATGACGAGCCTGCTCGTCAGGTGTAATCAGCGCATGGCGCAAAATGTATTAATCATGAGGAGTATACCTGTCCTACGTATCGAAACGGTTAAACAAAAACACCTTTAATATTGTCAAAATGAATACAAACCTGAATTGTATCGGGCATGTTGATATTGTGATGGCACCAAGTGTATAGGCTTCAACTAGAAAATCTTCAGTGGCCTGTCACAATCAGGAAGGAGTCAGAGACCAACAATACTTTATAGAGGCTTAATGTGAGAAATGTTGAGAACGTGACCTGATCAGGGCCATAGCATGCTCAGAATGAAAGGAATACATCATGGCACCTGTTATTTTCACAGATGATACACGATATCTCACATGTCGCCTGCTGTTGATGTTCTACTGCATCCATGGATTATAACGGGCCAGATTTAGATGCAGTCGTAGTACCAATATTATGGTCGTTACAGTGGCATGCTGGGCCACAGCGAGCCTGCGCTGAGTGACAGAGGAACATTCACTGATGGACAGAAAGGTGACACATGTATAGAGACTTCACATAAGCTGGTATAATAGGCGATACACGCAGAGTGCCAATTTTCTAAACACTGGCCAAGAGAAAAAGAGAGAAGAACCAGAAGAGAGAATTAAAGAACAGGAGCAAAAACAACCCCAAATGGACATCTCATTGATGTTGCCACGACTCTCCAGCTCAAAGAACGTTATTCCTTTTGCAGAGGGAGGCTGTCTGGTACCTTTGATGGATGACCCCTGGCGTGGCCCCTCACCCTAAGGGCTACAAAGAGGAGCCATTACACCCAGGTCTATCGGAAACCTGGCATTAAGAATGGATAGAGTGGGTCCACATGCCATTAATTAAGCAGGCTGTCTATTGAACTCCCATGGCAGCCATATTAAAGGCAGGCCTGATGTAATCAGTCAGGGAGTCAGTCTCTCGTCTCATGCATGCACATACAAACGCGCACACACGCGCGCACACGCACACGAGCACACACGCACACATGCACACCCTGACCTAAATCCCAGCCCACTGAACCCAGTCAAGTTGAGCCAAGCTATAACAAACTCGTATGAGGTGATACTAGGACACCTGATACCACTCCTATTAAATTATACTTGTACGTCGACTGCGAAAATAGCAGATCTACAAGCAGAATACACGTGGTTAAATGAAGACTCAGAATGTAGCCTGTAGCAGTAGATGTGCAACAATGTTGTCAATGACATCACCATGGGGACATCCAAAACCATGCGGAGACATTGAAAAAGTATTGGAACTAAACCTGGCAAAAAAGTAAAAAGTATTGGAAGTAAAACTGGCAACGATAACAGCGAAGGTTAAACTCCAGATTGGACTCTTTAACACCTAAACCTAGGCTCAGGCTTCTGATTAAGACTGAGATTAAACTACTGTGTGTGTACGAGCCATCGCTTATCACGCCTTCCACAATGCAATCTAATTTACATACTGCACATACATCAGATAACACATTACTATAGCACATTGTCTTCTATTTCTGTCTGTGTGACCTCTCTGACAGCAGGTTCTTTGATGTGGAGTCTTTTCAGTCAGGCTTCATAGACGGAATTGGAGAGTAAAAAAAGGCCCGCTCACAAGATGGTCGTTATAAGTAGATATATTGAACATAATGTACGGCCCAGTGAGCTACAGCCAAGATAGAGCAGGGGACATTACGGGAGGAGAATGGCTTGAATAATGGGCTGGCTTTAAATAATGTACACAAGTTGCAAATAACGACGAGAGAGAGAGAGAGAGAGAGAGAGAGAGAGAGAGACAGAGACAGAGACAGAGACAGAGACAGAGACAGACAGATTGATTTCCATTACTTCATTAGTTTGCAAGTCTCTGCACAGAATGATTTGGTTATTGACTGTGTGCGTGCGTGTGCATTGCATTCCCCCTCCAAGCTGTGTGCACATGCATGGGCTAGACCAGGGGTCGGCAACCGGCGGCTCTAGAGCCGCATGCGGCTCTTGAGCACTCCCCTGGTGGCTCTCTGTAGCATTACAAAAAAATCGATGAAAATGTATAAATGTTTATTTTTTCACATTTTTATTTTTCATTTATGGTTTCTGTAGGAGGCAAAACGTGACAGAAACATTCTTAAGTTTCCCAATTTTGTAAAAATGTGTAGAATAAATATTAAGTTTCAATAATGTCAACTAAAATTCGCGTCATAGCATGCGACACACTCGCATGCTGTGCGCCTGACACTATTATAAACAAACCGGTGGGTGTGTGAGGCTGGTGCCTGCTACGCTATGGCTTCTACATCTACAGGGAGAAAAATAAAGATAGCCGACGAAAACAGAGGATTTAACAATTCGTGGACAGACGCTTATGCCTTCACAGCCAATGCAGAAGATGGATTGCCTGTATGCTTAATCTGCAGTATCCCATGACGCAACAGCAGCCTGTTTTACGCAATCGCAGTCCAAACGTGTATATAAACATTCCGATTTCAAATATAAGGTCCTCGCCACATGTGCCACGGGGGTTAGAAATTTGCTGGTACAGTGATTAGCATTGCTGCATCCCGCGTTGTTTAATAAAAAGCATTTTTATCCGAGCGCCCCAGCTACTTGTCTCAAACGGGGTTGGGAAATCCACAGTTGCACACCGGTTGGGGGCGCGTAGTTGAAAGCCAATGGCAAAATAACAGCTCGGATAAAAATGCTTTTTATTAAACAACGCGGGATGCAGAAATGCTAATCGCTGTACCAGCAACATTCTAACACCAGTGGCACACGTGGAGAGTACTTTATATTTGGAATCTGAATGTTTATGTACACGTTTACAATGTAAATGTAGCGATTGCATAAAACAGGCTGCAGTTGCCATGACGCACCATGGCTAAATCTGCAGTGACAAACTTATCAAACAATAAATAAAACGTGGCAAGCCGTTCACAGACGGTGACTACAGTATATGAAGGAGTCATATAGACGTTGTATTATCTCCCGTGTTGCAACGAAACTATAGCAGCAGCCAGCAGTGGTGGAGTTTAAAGCTGCGATGATTGTGATCCACTTCTTAAAAGTTATAGTTTGCTGACTTTGCTCCCTTCTGCTTTCTTCAGCAGTTCTGTGACTGCAACAGCCCTCTTTCTCTCATTCATGCAAACTTAGCATGCTTTCCCTGGAAATGTCTTTCAACGTTACTTTTTTATTGTTTGATAGTTTGTCACTGCAGATTAAGCATACAGGCAAATACCGATATTGTAAACCTCCCAAAACACGACACACTTGTGTGGAAAACATGGAATGCTCTTCCAGACAATTATGTGAACATGAAGAAACTCGCATTTGGAGTATTTGTGGAGTAACGTTGTGAGCAGATATTCTCAAACATGAACTACATTAAATCCAAATACCGCACACGCCTCACCGATGAGAGCCTGCGCAGTTGTGTGTGAAGATTAAAGTGACATTTTACGTGCCCAGTGTTGAGAAGCTCTCCAGCGATGTCCACACACAGAAATCACATTAAACGGGTAAGAACACAATGCAAAAAACATGGCATAATAATGGAGGGTGCGTTGACTGCGTTCGGAAATGCGCACCGGGAGCGCACTCGCCTATATTAGTTTGCATTGCACAGTGCGCTCAGTGCGCTATTTCCGAACGGGCCCGTAATGAAAGTTAAACTATAGCGCACTTTTTATTTTGATAGATAGGCTAATATCCACTTGCAGCCCTTTTGTCTTCATTATATAAGCATTTTATGGCTAAAAAAATGTTGCGGCTCCAGATAGATTTTGAATTAATTTTTTTGGTCGAAAATGGCTCATTCAACATCTTGGGTTGCCGACCCCTGGGCTAGACCCAGTTTAAGTGATGATTACATAGGAAGATAAAAATAAAAATATAAAAGGTGTGTAAGACAGAGACAGAAAAGAGGGGACAGAGAGAAGAATGGAGAGAGATGAATGGAGAGAGGAGGGATGGACAAATAAAGAGGGGAAAAGAGATAGAGAGGGAACGAGGGGAAGGAGAGAAAGAGATGAACATTGAGATGCAAGGAAATAAAGAGTGAGAAAGAAAACAAAAAGAAAGCCAAGTGTAGACAGACAGGAAGAGTGCATAAAAACAGAAAGATCTAAGCATAGACAGACGGAAAAGGGAGGGAGAAATGAAGGGAGACGACAGAGAACAGAAAATAGCATGGAGGAGGAGCATAAATTCTACTCAATTAAATAATGGAGTGTTAATGGCCGCCCTAATTATAACCAGGCCTGTCATTAACAGACTCAAATAACACAGCTGGATAAATGCTGGTGGGAGGCCTGTTGAACGATACCATACTGGAAAGGCACACAATTAACAATCTGGGCATTTAGCAGATGCTCTTAATCCAGAGGGATTGAAAGTAAGCAAGGTAAACACACGCACACTTGTACTGCGTTTTTATATTTTAATTGTGATTAATTGCATTTGAATTACGGTACTTTTTTCTAGTAGTAGTAGCAGGCCTATACCACCTGAATACGGACACCACACAAAAGACGCACACACGTTCTCTGTGTCCCCCATAGTGTCCATGCCCTTGTTGCCCCTGTGTAAATGCATGCCGGATTTAAACGGTTTATTACTGTTTATTTGGAGTAGCAGTAGTATTAATTGTGTGTGTGTTGTGTGAGTCACAGGTGCTCAAGAATTTCCAAATAAAAAAAATATGTTTTTTTTTGTTTTTTTGTTTTTTTTAAGGGTCCAAGATATAAATGGCATTAAATGGGGGTCAGTAGCCTATGCATGTCAAACTGGGCATCCTTTTCAAATGGGGTCTTGCCCTGAAAATGAATTTTCAGGGCAAGACCTCAGCCTCGCGCGTGCAAGACTCGGCCCCCAGCCTGGTACGCTAGTCAAAATATGGCCCTTGAGGAAAATTTATTGGGGAACCCTGGTGTACAGTATGTGTGTGTGTGTGTGTGTGTGTGTGTGTGTGTGTGTGTGTGTGTGTGTGTGTGTGTGTGTGTGTGCAAATAGCACTGGAACCCATCCAGCACAATTTCACTCTCTGCAGGTGGTTTGAGAGTTGCTGTACACGTTTATTTGTAGCTTTCTGTGTGCACGTTTAGCAGAATTAGAATGTTGTGAATTCACCCCTTGGGTTAGCAAGCAGCTCTTTTGGGACTCTTCTGACAAGCCAGACTCCACAGGCTTTCAGGGTTTGACTTTCTCTTTCCCGTGTTGGAAAGAGAAAGCCAAGTGTTGGCTGTGTGTCTGTAAGACTTTAATAGGCCCCTCAGGGAACAATACCAGACGATCTAACAAGGACACAATGCCTCACTTTGATCTCTATTAGAATAACGTGGGGTACTAAATGGTGTGTGTGTGTGTGTGTGTGTGTGTGTGTGTGTGTGTGTGTGTGTGTGTGTGTGTGTGTGTGTGTGTGTGTGTGTGTGTGTGTGTGTGTGTGTGCGCACGCGCACGCACGCACACACACACACACACACACACACACAAACTTTTGGTCTGTTTCATGGCAGGGTAATATACTAACATGATTGTGTTACTGTAACCGTGGTCCTAAAGAAGACTCAAACGGTGAAGATGACCTACTCTCTGCTGTGTTGCAGGGCACTGAACACATGTTCACTGAACACCTGTTTGGAAGAAAATAATGATAAACCCAGTGGAACGAGAGGAGGGAAAGTGTCTTCCCCTACTCCTGTATGTATGCCAGCTACTGTATGTGTCAAAGGGACATATTGCTGGCCCCCGCACACTATGATGAGAGCCAAAAAGCCATCTCTTGCATTCAGTGGATGGTCTGAAATTAATCTTTGAAGATAAATGGCACCCCTCTTATTTACTGTGAATTTAATTCAGTTACTTGAATGTACCGTACAAGATGAAAGACCATGGCTGAAGAAGACATATGGCATACTGAAGAGCTAAAGGGGCCAACTACTGGCGGGGGAGTGAGACAGCAGGAACCCAAATTAACCGAAGGGCGTACTGTACTTGTGTGCACCTGTGAGGGCAAGTATTTGTGTAGTTCATAAGCGCTTTTCCTTGAAAAGCATGCCTGGAAACCTGTAAAGTATGCCGTGTGTGTTTGCATGATGCATGAGGGCGTACATTTGCATGAGGTCTGTGTGCACCTGATTGGAGTACATCGTTTATGCCTGCAAGAGTGTGTGCGTGTGTGTGTGTGTGTGTGTGTGTGTGTGTGTGTGTGTGTGTGTGTGTGTGTGTGTGTGTGTGTGTGTGTGTGTTCCAGTCACCTTGCAGTGTGACATGGCTGACCTCTCACGCCTCGCAGAGGGGGCCTCCGGTCGATAGAGCATGCGGTCCCTGTGGTCCCTGTGGCCCCGTGCCAGCCAGGCGAGAGCATGGACCACAGATTAGCACACTAGCTAGTCAAGAGAAATCTCATGGACTGCACGAGACTGAAGAAGGCATATCACTTACACACACATCCGTACTTATCCATTTCCATAAACAATAGATATGTATTGATCTCTAGGGCTTTCACTTCTAGTGATTTTTACTAGTTGCCTAGTTGTTTAACTAGGCCTACCTATTATGTAAAAAGACGTATCTTATCAACTAGTCAACTGTCACGGTGTGAATCAATAAGGTAGGACCCAAGTGCAGAACAGGAAGGTGCAGAGGCAGAGAAGTCTAAATGCTAGAGGGTTTATACAAGGCAACATCACACTTAACAACAACAACGGCGGCGGCTCAGGGGTAGAGTGCCTGGATGGTAACCATAAGGTTGCCAGTTCGAACCCGGGCTCCCCCAGAGTTACTGTCGAAGTGTCCTTGAGCAAGACACTGAACCCCAAATTGCTCCCGATGTGCTAGTTGGTGCCTTGCATGGTTTCCGCTGCCATCGGTGTATGAATGGGTGAATGTAATGCACAATCTCTGTAAAGCGCCTTGGATAAAGGCGCTATATAAATGCACCATTTACCATTTATAAATGCACCATTTAACATACAACAATGATCTGACAAAGGAAAAGGAAAAACCAGGGGAGTATAGCCATTGCCAATCATTGTGTTGATTATCTGTTGAGTTCACCTGTGTACTCAACAGTACAGAACACAATGATTGGCTAAAAAACTAACAAGACAAGGTGGAAACACTGGGGTAATCAGAATACTGGTGAGACAACAGATGAAACCAAGGGAACAAAAATACTACAAAACAAAAGCACAACGTCACGTATCGTGACAGTCAATAAGTACCAACAAGGTCGACTAGTGAATTTACTAGTCAACTAGTTGAATAGTCGACTAGTTGCTTAAAGCTTTGATCATTTCCTCTAATTCCATGTATTACACCCAGAATACTGGTCGTGCTTCGTCCCATGCCCTGTAATGTGTAATGCATTACTGTAAATAAACCATGACATGCAGACAAATGGAACTGCCGATGAGGAAAGAACACGGTGGTGTGCATCGTGAAGTCAGCAATTGTGGTTTATTATAATTTACGTCATCTTTCAAAATTGAGGAAATGGATATTTCGTCCATTTACTGCAATGCAATACAACAGTAGCGTTGCACGGAAATAATTAAAGCCTTATATCAGCGGAAGCAGCCGTTTAATGTTTCTGTCAGAAGACCATCTTCATAAGTGTTCTCCCCCATAGCTCTGCAGCGCCAAGCACCAAGAGAGAGACAATGGTGGTTTATGGTAATTTAGTTGTAATTTACTGAACGCTCTCAAACTGTACTGTATGAAATAATAAAAGACTCAGCACAACATGTTCCATTTTTCTGATATTGGTTAGTTAAGTGTTTTTGTCTCTCCCCAAAGTTTGGCAGCACAAACTAGAAACAAAGGAGAGAGATGAGAGAGAGTGAGACAGAGAGAGAGAGAGCGATACTGTAGAGAGATAATGTCAGCTGACAAACTTTTTCATTACGCAGTTAAAAACTTCTGAAGGGCCATCAAGATGTGCTCCAGTAGCACTAAGACAGAAGCAGATGCTTATATTAAACAGATCGTCTTTCTGTGAATTTACGGCAAGTTCAAGCAGTAAATTGGACGTTAATGGTCTTCGCTGGGGCGTTCATTGACTTTCGCAGCAGGGAAATGGCAGTCTCATATCCTTCCACTGAGGATATAAGTGGAAAAGTAACTGTCGTAAAAGTAGAGATATCTCACTAGAAGATGAAAGAATTGAAAGTCACCCATTGGGAAATGGGAATATATATATCCAAGGCCTGACGTTTGAAATTACGTCATGGCAGCCAAGTCTATTGACTTTTCATGTTTGTTTAGACCACTTTTACCATAATTGGTTCTATGGACTTTTACTGATTTCATTTTATACAATAACACACCACATTCATGTCTCGTAACGTAGTGGCAGTGAATCTGCGATGCAGATGCAATATGGTAAATGGTGCATTTATATAGCGCCTTTATCCAAGGCGCTTTACAGAGATTGTGCATTACATTCACCCATTCATACACCGATGCCGGAGGAAACCATGCAAGGCACCAAACTGCACATCAGGAGCAATTTGGGGTTCAGAGTCTTGCTCAAGGATCCACAGGAGAGGAAAATGTATGTGATATTAGCTGTACTGAGTGTGACTTGAGTGCATTTCATGTCAGTCAATCACGCCTCGTGCCAGTCAGTCCGTCAGTCACGCCTCGTGACACACTCCATATATGGCGTCTCCATATATGAAGATCACAACACTGACCTCATAAATCCCTGGATAGCCATACATGGAGAAGACTGGATCATCACCTAGATCTGCATATATATATAGAGCCGGCCCGCAACTCTACATCTGACCATATCAAACCCGAAAACATAAAATAAAAAAGGTCAATATTTATGGGCATTCCCAGACCTGCGGATAAAAGATCCTCCTCACTCCAATTAATTTAAACATAGTGATACAGTAAGTCTTACAGTAGACATCTGCTGCTGTCACCCTCCATGCTGAACAAACATACTGACAGCATTAATAACTTGTACAGTACAACATTTCCCAAATATCAACTGGACGCTCAGGGTTTAACAGTCATACTACTCCATTGTATTACACTACAAAGACATACAGTGGACGTCATGGTGTGGGGGAAAGGAGGGTCAATCAAACTTGACCTATTGACCACTGCAGCTGATGCTGATTGGACAGGCCAAGGAGGAGGGCTTGTACGAGTACAGTAGTACCAGTAATACAGTACCAGTAATACAGTATTTAAAAGAATATTCTTTTAATAATTATTATCAAAATGTTGACACGTGGCGTGAGACAAACTTGTAGTGTTACACAGAGGGAATTCAGAAGTACGGCACCGGTCAGAAAAGCTGTGGGCATAATATATCTATGAAACATAATGCAAAGCAAGTGCACCGGCCGCTACAAAATGATTTATCCTTGTGATCTTTGAAGCAATCAACTATATTTATGTGACCATTACCCTTCTTTGTTGGCCGGTTTCATGCCTTTTATTATGATCTTGCACATCGTAAATTTAAATCAATCATCAGGGCTTAAAGCAAAAAAATTACTGAAAGCGATTTCTTGCAAATCTGCAACTAATCTCATTAAATTACCCCTATGCAATACTCAGGACTGAAATCCGTAATGGAACAGCTTCTCTGTGATGATTCACACAACACTTTGTGTGTTTTATTTACGGACTTGAGCCCGCAGAGGCAGAACTCTGGTAAATCAATAATGGATAGATGGTGATGCTGGAAGTTGGAAGGGAGAAAAAGAAAAATGGGCAGAGAAGTAAAGGAAATTGAGTCATTGAATGGTCGAGCAAGGTGAGGATGGGATGGGGGGGGTGCGGTGCATGCTTGGTTGATTAGATACTTGGCTTCAGAGCTGTAACCAAAGTGACTGTAGATCATAGAGTAATAATTTATCTAGAGAGCGGATGAGGAGCGACAGCCCCGCCCCCCACTATTCACAAGTATTCCGGGTAGTACCCCTCGAGCGTTTGGTTGGCTCCTATCATAGTACCCCTAGTGCGTTTGGTTGGCTCCTATACAATTTAGGCATTTAGCAGACGCTCTTAATCCAGAGCGACTTACAATAATCAAGAACAAAAGCATGGGAATACATCACAAAAGCATTTATCATAAACATGCGTAAGCTAAGAAAGTAACAGTGGAATATCTATATTATGAGACTATACATATAAACTATATATATATACTACTATGCTATACATATGTACACTACTATGCTATACATATGTACTATGGCGTGCTATGACTATATACAATGCAATTATAGTGCCGTCTACATATTCATAACATGCTATAAGTCTGTATCAGATGCTATCTAAGTCTACAGAAATGCTATCTAAGGGGGTAGGGTAAGTGCTATGGGCCATGATGGAGTCTAAAAAGGTGGGTTTTCAGAGGTGGGTTATCATAGTACCCCCCTCGCGCTGTTCTTGTACGGTACCTCTGCGTCACGTCCTACATCACAAATTTATTCATACATTTAGCCTGGGCCCAGCCCACCTGCAGTGCCAGTTTTGACCAGTAGGGAGACAACTTTAACGTTGGCCAGACGTTCTGGGGGCTTGGCTTCAGAACTGTAACCAAAGTGAACGTGTCATTAGTTTACAGTTCAGAACTGTAACCAAAGTGAATGTGTCATTGGTTTACAGAACTGTAACCAAAGTGAACGTGTCATTAGTTTACAGAACTGTAACCAAAGTGAACGTGTCATTGGTTTACAGAACTGTAACCAAAGTGAACGTGTCATTAGTTTACAGAACTGTAACAAAGTGAACGTGTCATTGGTTTAAAGAGCTTGTTCAGGTTGAAAAACTGTACATTGTACACATTTGGGGCTCTGTGCCTATTAACACACAAACAATGAAATAACACAACACAGCTCAGTCAGACAGTTTGTAAATACATCGAAGATGCGAATGTAATCCATTCCTAATGGATGAAGCCTTGGCCTGGAAGAGAGGTCATCAGGTGGTCTCCAACCTTCTTAGAGTGTTTCAACCCTCAACCCTCCAGTTTGCGGGTCAGCAGTGATTGGCCAAGTCACTGCCCCTCTCCGCCAGGCTTCCAGCTATAGACAAGTCCACGCCTCATGGAGGGGCAGCCCGGGTGCAGCCACCACCAAGACGCAACCAGCACCGGGAGAGAGGGTCACACCTGGCCAGCAGGGACGTGAGAAACCTGCCGGCCAGGTGCAGCAAACCAGTGCTGACCACACCCCAGTGACCGCCGCGCTCACAGCACCCCCCCCCCCCCCCCGGTGGACCCACACACTGTCCTTTCTCTCCTGCCAGAACGAACAGGAAGCTCTCTCTGTTTGTTCTTGGGGGATAGCAGGCACTGAGAGGTCTCTAGGACTATGGTTTGCCTCCTGCCTAGTGTCCTCCTGACTAGTTTAGACTAGTCATTGGTTAGACATGGGTTAAGGTTAGGTTTAGGTGTGCTGCCCCGTGGGAGGTTAGGGTTAGGGTGAGGGTTTGAGATAGGTTGTAGTTGTAGGACTAATGACTGGTCTAGTCTCACCAGACTGTTCGTCTGTGTGTTGTGCATGTATCCGTCCTTGTCCACACTTGGTCTTACTCTGGTGTGTTTGAGTCTAGGGAGCCTTCTCTGCGTCTGTGTCACTGTCGTAGTTGTTGTCGTTGAATCTGTCCTATCGAGTCTCTCTTCCTCCCCTCCTCTCGGGAGACTCTGGGGTATTATACAACTCTTGGATTGAAATAAATCAAATGTATTGCACATAAATCTATCTACCGTATCTTTTAAATCAAGTCTGTCTTCAAACTTGGCATGTGTCTCCCACATGGCCCAGTGCCGAGTGGACCAACGGTGTACGAGAAACTATGTCTATCTATGTGTGTCTGTATCTGTCGAGACTCTGATGAGGATGAACCGAATTTCTGTGTGTTTGGGAGGGGTGGAAGGAACGGCTTCCCTGATTGGCCAACCCGAATCTAAAGTCTCAATAACTCAATTGCGTCACAACTGCTGCAGATGATATGTACTGTGTGACTAATCACCTGAAGCCATTCACACTTCACGTTAAGGCAATGTGGGGTTGTGACATGAGGTGACTGAGAACAGTGTAGAGGCAGCCAGTTCTCGGGTGGGGTGTGAGAACAGAATCTGAATCTTTAAAGGGACACTTCACCCTTTTTGCAAAAACATATATGTTAATGACGTTTAGAAGCTTTAGAACACTTTCCTGGGGGTCTTTATGTGTGTAATATGTGGTTTTAGATATTTTAGATTGTAGCTGTGAGCCCAGTGTCTCTGATGTCATGGACAATGGTCTCACTACCTTCCTGGACTACAATTCCCATAATTATTTGGTGCACTGCTCCTCCTTGTGAATAGGTGGAGGGCTGTCTTACTAAGACAACATGTAGTCCAGGAAGGAAGTGAGCCCAGTGTCCATGACATCAGAGACACCGGGCTCACTGCTACAATCTAAAATATCTAAAACCACATATTACACACATAAAGACCCCCAGGAAAGTGTTCTAAAGCTTCTAAACGTCATTAACATATATTTTTTTGCAAAAAGGGTGAAGTGTCCCTTTAATAAACAACAACCAGCCTGCCTGTAGAAAAAGACTGAAACAGAGGATGAATACTTTGAGTGGTAGACATGTTTTGGGGACCCTAGTGACTTAACTTGCTGAAAAAGAGTATAATGTGTGAAAACAAATGACACATTCATTGCCGTTAAAGATCTCTGTGCCATTATAGCAGCTTTGGAGCTGTAACTGTTTCAAAATACGAGTCAAATCAAAGGGGATGATGAACTGTGGCAGAGCCCTGCCTGAGAGTAAGAGATTTATTCTGCGTTCGCACTGAGAGCCACAGAGCTACAGGCTATCATTCATTTTCAATGGAAGCCAGCAGAATGAAGACAGGGAAGACAGGGATGCGGGACGTAGCCACAGTACAAAATCTGCAAAGCTGCAATCCAATTTGCAGGCTGCCTCCAACTGCAGCTAAACAGCATGTACAAAAGTGTTGTTTAACCACTTCCACTCAACACAATTCCTGTCTGTAATGAGGGAAAATTAGGTCCGTGTTATTTTCCTTTTATATTTTTCTCACTCGTTAGATGCAAGCTTGTTTTCATGAACAATTTAACCGCAACTCTGCGACAGAGTTTGTCTTATTACTTGCGCAAGCAGAGCGCGCAAGTAATAATTTCGCCCGGTCTTCGTTCACCATGACAGCCAACCCGCCATTTGATGTGTATGCAAAAAAAAACAGCTAATCTGTGCCTGGTTTGCTGGGACCAGATCACATAAATGACCATATGTCTTACGTCATCATTTAGAGCTAGTCATACGTATACTATATACATAATCAGTAAAATAAAATAGCAAATTGTGCCTGATCTGCTGGGACCAGAGTACGTGGTGTGTATATGTATGACTAGCTCTCAATGATGACGTAAGAAATATGGTCATTTATGTAATCTGGTCCCAGCAAACCAGGCACAAATCTGCTGTTTTATTTGCATACGCATCAAATGGCGTGTTGGCTGTCACTGTTTTTGGCGCAAAGTAACCACAGTATACCGCTAATCAACTTACAACTACATACTCTATATAGTATATGTATATGTATGTCTTACGTCATCATTTAGAGCTAGTCATACGTATACTATATACATAATCAATAAAATAAAATAGCAAATTGTGCCTGATCTGCTGGGACCAGAGTACGTGGTGTGTATATGTATGACTAGCTCTAAATGATGACGTAAGAAATATGGTAATTTATGTAATCTGGTCCCAAACCAGGCACAAATCTGCTGTTTTATTTGCATATGCGTCAAATGGCGGGTTGGCTGGCACGGTTTTTGGCGCAAAGTAACCACAGTATACCGCTAATCAACTTACAAATTACATATACATATGTATGACTAGCTCTCAATGATGACGTGAGAAATATGGTCATGTATGTAATATGGTCCCAGCAAATCAGGCACAATTTGCTGTTTTATTTGCATACGCATCAAAAGTGGCGGGTAAATGACCATATGTCTTACGTCATCATTGAGAGCTAGTCATACGTTATTTGTAAAATAAAATAGCAAATTGTGCCTGATTTGCTGGGACCAGAGTACATGGTGTGTATATGTATGACTAGCTCTCAATGATGACGTAAGACATATGGTCATTTATGTAATCTGGTCCCAGCAAATCAGGCACAATTTTGCCGTTTTATTTGCATACGCATCAAAAGTGGCGGGTTGGCTGGGACGGTTTTTGGCGCAAAGTAACCACGGTATACCGTAAGTATATCAACTTACAAATTACATATACATATGTATGACTAGCTCTCAATGATGACGTAAGACATATGGTCATGTATGTAATATATCTGTGCCTGATTTGCTGGGACCAGATTACATACATGACCATATTTCTTACGTCATCATTGAGAGCTAGTCATAGATATACATATATATGTAATTTGAAAATTGATTAGCGGTATACTGTGGTTACTTACAGAGAATATGATTTAGGTGGGGGAGTTATGTTTGTTATATGCATACATGTAAAAGATAAAGTTCTATATATCATTCTTATGTACAGATCACCTAAAACAGACCTTTCGAAATTAAACACATTTCTCGAAAACATGGTAAAGTATCTATCATCTCCGACTTCTGCAATTATGATAATAGGAGATTTCAATGAAGACCAATATAGTGAGAAAGGTAGAAGTATAAAGACCTTCATGTCAAGATTAGGCTTTAAACAATTAAATACAAATCCAACTACAGATTACGGAAGTATTTTAGATCATGTATATTTTAACAAATGTGAAAGTATTATTACAGAAATTGAAGTTAGAGACACCTATTACTCTGATCATGATTTAGTATTAATATCACTATATTCCAAGATGAAATACATTTAAAACAATTGACAATTTAGAATAAATAATAGAATAATTATACTGTATAACATATTTTAATTCAGTTTATATACCTTTTTTTTCATCACATATCAATGATTTATTTTTCTTTAAAAAACTAAAAAGGGATCCAGAATATATCTACATCGATAAAACTGCATTTCTTATATAGATAGAAACTTGAACAATACTTAAAGGTTTTATGACATTCATTTTCATTTATTTTTCTTTTTTCTTTTAGGTTTTATGACCTCAATTACACCCAAAAAACCTGAACTTTGAACATTCAGTGGATTTTCTGTGGTCTGAAGTTTTCTTTGGGGTTTGGAAGCCTTTTGAGCTACAATGAAAACAGGCAACACAGTGAAAACAGTGACATCTGCTGGCAAATCCCATTGACATATATGGGATTTGCAGGGTCTTACATCACTTACTGCCGGCAAATCAGAGCACCTGTTTGAGCCAGAAAACCCCAGATCACAGAAAATCTACTGAATGTTAAAAAGTTTTTTGGGTGCAATTGAGATTAGAAAACCTAAAAAAAATAAGAACAATTCCAAAACCTTTTTTTTAATGTCACAATCCCTTTAATAATACTAGGTGTTTATATGCATAAAGTCGGTAGGTAGCAAATAGTTACACCTAATAATTAGACATTTCAAACGTTCCTTCACAGAGATACTGAGATTTGACAGTTTACAGCGGTCGAAAGTACTTGTGCGCTCTGCTTGCGCACTAGTTGGCCATTTATGGCCTACTAGTGTGCAACAAGCAAGTATGCACTCGCCAGAGTGCAGTTCTAGTTTTATTCTGTAGCTGTCAGCAGTGGTGGAAAAAAGCATTCCTTATTTTACTTGAGTAAAAGCAATGTAATATATTAATACTATGTTACAAGTAAAAGTTCAGAATTTAAAACTATTGGTATCAAATGTACTTCAAAAAAGATGTATATAGGGCTGAATTGCGTAATGCGTGTTTTGTAATAATAATCTAAATCTACTGTAGACAAGAGCTGAGAGAGGCGTGCTGGTGAATGAGAAACACCAGACAATCACTCAGATATCTCCACCTACTGATATGTCTGGGGAAATCTAAACTCAACTAAATAAAATGTATATAGGGCTGAATTGCGTAATGCATGTTTTGTAATAATAATCAAAAATCTACTGTACAAAGTAAAGTTTTCAAATAACTGTAGTAGCAAAAGTACAATATTTGCCTCTGAGATGTAGTGGAGTAGAAGTTAAAGTACAGTATAGACAATTCGAAATACTAAAGTACAGTACTTTACTGTACGAATAAATGTACGTATATAGTATAAATGTCAGTATGTAAGTATGAACGCAGCTTTAGAGTGGGGGGGGGTACACAAGGAGAGAGGAGAAGGAAAGGGAAGAGATTGAGGAGGGACGAAAGAAGAGAAGTAATTAAGAGACAGAGTGATGCATGGTCTTAACACTACAGCACACAGACATGTACAACAGTAAGGTTTCTCCTTTGATGATTAGGTTGGAGAGGACCGGGTAGAGTCCAACATAATGGGACGGAGAGGGAGAGGGACGTGAGATAGTGAGAGAGAAAGCATGAGAGAGAGAGAGGGGGGGGGAGACAGAGAGAGATTGCTGTAATTAAGACTAGTTGGCATTTATTTTATTTTATTTCCACACCGTAGTGCTCCTTGACGAAAGCAAAAACCAATTAGGGAGGAGAACAGGAACAATAGGAACACGTGTGCATGCACTGTATATTTTGAATTTGTGTGTGTGTGTGTGTGTGTGTGTGTGTGTGTGTGTGTGTGTGTGTGTGTGTGTGTGTGTGTGTGTGTGTGTGTGTCTGTGTGTGTGTGTGTGTGTGTGTGTGGTTAGCGCTACATATTGTTTGCAGAGATCCTAGCTTTACTCTTCTACAGCAGCTTAGGAACCAAATGGACCTTTACCGGTACATGGTAAATAAATGGTGCATTTATATATATATGTGCTTTTATCCAAAGCGCTTTACATAGATGCATTTACATTACATTCACCCATTCACACCGATGGTGGAGGAAACCATGCAAGGCACCAACCTGCACATCGCTAGCAATTAGGGGTTCAGGCAGAGTCTTGCTCAAGGACTCAAGGGGGAGCCGGGGATCGAACTGGGAACCGGCTGTTCTACCGGCCACTCTACCTCTGAGCCACTGCGGTTAGTAACTCTAAGAGCATATACAAATGAAACCAAATGAACCCTGTGTTTACTCTCAGAGCTCAACCAACACTGAGGATTTTAGAGCGTCGATTGTACAGGACTGCACTAAAGCCGGGGAGTCATTCATGCACAATTCATCACTGGAGGGCGAAAGGTCAGCTAAGGTAATGTTGAATACTGACCCCGTTGTCCGCCAGGAGACGTTCGTGTCCAGTCTGTAGGCGCCATTCATCAGAGCAGCAGCGCCACCAACACCAAGCAAACCCCATTTTTCATGCTGACAGCCATGACAACAAAATAGAACCGCCATGACGCACCAACATGGGAGGGATTATAAAAGTGAAAGTAGACAAGAGTTGAGAGAGGCGTGCTGGTGAATGAGAAACACCAGACAATCACTCAGATATCTCCACCTACTAGTACTGATATGTCTGGGGAAATCTAAATTCAGCAAAATAAAAGTGCTTGGCCCGTAACGACCTGAGCGGAGAAAACAATCCTGATACCAGCCCATAATTAAGTTTTTCATTTTGTTTCCACCAAGTTTTAGATAATCTTTCTACCAGAACTGGAAGCGATACCCATGCAGTGACAAGTCAGAGTTGGGGAAGGTCTCACAGGCTCACAGCACACCACTGCTCCACTGGCTATTGGATCTCTGTGTATGTGTGTGTCTTGTTTCAAACTCAGCAAATAAACATTTACACACACCCGACCACAGAGACGCGTCTGCCTCCATGCATTTAATGCGCACAAACTTTTTTTATGGCCACAATCCACAAACATGTGTGTGTGTGTGTGTGGCAAATATGCCTATCACTCTCTATTACCTATCTAACTCCACATTACATACAAAACCTTCAGGTCTCCCCCCTGCCTCACAGCGAAACACTTATCGTTACTTTTTGTATTGTTGGCCAATAGGCTATTTTGCCTACCTCACACACTTTGCTTTTGCATATCTTTGTCATTGCCTTTGAATTTATCGTCCCCTCCTTACTGCTAATGTACAACATGCTGTCATATACTCAATCAATGTGATTTCATTTTAATCTAATATACAGCAACCTTCCCCGTGTTTCTTCACTAGTCCGATCCATAAGAACACAGTTTGCCGGCCACTGCTACGGAGCTGACAATGAGGTTATATCTTCCCTTCTTCTCTGGAGTCCTGCCTCAAAGCTGACCAGAAGTAGAAAATTGTCATTCCCGGATGTATCGGTAAGCAGAAACTAGGGATGGCAATGAAGGACCGGAAAGTCTGGTGTGGCATTGTGAAATCCATGATCTTGACAGCGGTCTAAAAATGATGACGACGCATTTCTCTTTTTACCACTGCTTCTATGATGCTGCTGCTAAATGCATGTTTGCCGTTCTCTACCAAATCTCAAAACAAATGCACAGTGATGTAGATAGCCTGCATCCAACTAAATTGAGAAAGAACACAATCATGTCACCCTCCGGGGGTCCTGGGATGCAATACTGTACTCAGTAATGTACTCTAATGTAAGTAGGACTAAAAAAAAGTCCCCATCTAAAAAACCCATTACATTGAAAACCTATTTACATCACTGAATGCCATTTAATTCCCATCACCAAGCACCCTTCTGCATACATATACCAAATTCTCAATTTGCATCAATCAAACACACTACTCAAAACAACATCTTCGTAGATCACTGCATGTATGATTACTACATCCTACTATAAATGCGCCACGTCGCTGCGTGCGTGCAATGTGCATGGTTGTAATGCACGTAACTCGAGAACCATTTGACAGACCGACTAGACCGAATAGAATAGGCACTTGTTTGAGGTGCTGTGTTGGAAAGTGACTTAATAATAAAAAACAATAAACAACAAAAATAAAATGTCAGAAACGTTGACAATGAATTACATTGGAGCAGATGACTGTGTTGGTTTATTATTTAAAAACAAACGTAGCATAGAACATATCACAGAGAGAGTGAACGTGAAACACAGATTCTGAACGATTCTTTAGCCCCATGGTCACTATACTAGATATTGGAGCCATTTTTCACAAGACAAACTTACCCAACATTCTGACACTAAAATTGCTTTCTTCAGAGAGACAAAATCAGTAGAAAATCTACTTTGTTATCAACCTTTCTTTGTCCCAGCAGCCCATTCCAGACAGTAAATATATAGGACGTTTGCACATGGCATGGACCATTTGTGTACCATCTAGTCCCTGGCGGAAAAGCGTGGGTTGGGCTATCTTCCTAAATTACAGTAAGACAATTACAAAAAGATAATTAAGTAAGAGGAGGTAGTTTTCGGTTCCTTTATCAATTGGTTTTCTCTGTGAAAACGTATTATCCCGCCATCAGACGGGCATGTCCAATGACAATAACCTCGAGGCAGAGGTTATCTCAGATGAGATAAGAGTGAAGGAGAAAAAGAGTAGCACAGGAGAAGTAAGGAAAGGAGAGGAGTGGTGGAGAAGATGAAGGAAGGAGAGCTTGATGGAAGAGAGGAGAGGAGGGGAGCTGGATGGAGGAGAAAGGTCCAGAGAGGAGAGGGGAGGCGGGGGGGGGACAGCAGCAGGCACATTAAGGAAAAACCATAGACATCACCATCATTAGTCTGTGTGTGCGTGTGCGTGTGGTGGTTTTGGAGACGAGGTGAGGAGGCAAATGTTTTGGAGAAGCGGAGAGGTGACGTGATGCAGGGTTTGGAAGAGCGGAGAGGACAGAGGAGAAGAATTTTGACTGCATGGAGACAAGTTGAACAATTTTGAAGAGGGAAGAGAGGTGAAGGATTTGGAGGGAGAGGAGAGGGGTGGAGTTGAAGGGGTTGTTAGAGGGAGAGGAGAGGGGGTGAAGGATTTGGACTTTGGAGGGAGAGAAGGGTGGAGCTGAAGGGTTTGGGCGAGAGGCGAGGAGGTGAAGGTATTGGGAGTAGAGTTTCACTGATCTACTGCTTACAGTATCATGTGCTGTCTAAAGGTCAAAGGTGGACCCATGTCTTTCTCCTGACCTGTCATCACCGCCCATCTCTCCGTCAAATCAACCTTAATGGATTGTTCTTCTAATCCCCTCTGCGGTGGCTCAGGAGGTAAAGCAACCCCAGAGGGATCCTCCTCGTCTTGTGTCAAGGTGTCTTTGAGCAAGACATTGAACCCGTAACCCTCTGCGCCTTGCATGGCTGCCCCCGACCATCACCAGGTTGTGTGTTAATGTGAGACACATTGTAAAAAATGCACTTTGAGCAATGATGAGAAAACATAAAACACCATATTACGGCAAAACATTTCTCCTCTCACCTATCTATATTTTGCCATCTTTTTCCACCTAAAACTCCTGTTAAGCACTCCCTCAATCGGTCCATTATTTTCTCTCTGCTGTGCCCTGGTGTTTCTCTCTCTTTTCCCCTCAGAACCGTCCGGTCCCCTCTGTCTTTGACGTCTCTATACGAGCCACATGGGAGCAATCTAACTGGCCGCGGGTTTTTCCTGAAACTATTTTTCCAGCAGCAGGAGGGCATAATTCTTTGCCAGGGTATGCGTTTCATGACCAGTGGGAGAGAGTTCTCAGATCTGTTTGGGGGGAGGGAAGAGAGAACGGCGACGAAACGAGTTCAAAGAAAATGGAAATGGTGGCCAAGTCACAATCACTGGTGATTGGACCAATTTAGCACCTTTCTGACCTGAGATCAGATTCTAAAAATGTCTTCTACATCCTGACAGTTTTCTTTTTTTTAATATATTTTTATCCCACGATTTTGTAACCCATTTTTCACCCGTGTCAATCATCTAATGTGATCCTGGGCTCTACACACCCTCTGCCAACCTGGGGAGAGCAACGGACTTAACTCATGCTTCCTTCATGCTTGAGTGTCCAAGTTGCTCCTTTACACCTGACAGGGGGGAGTTTCCCTTGTTGGACGTAGCGCATGGAAGGAACACGTTATTCCAACCAGTTCCTTTCCCCTCCATCAGGCGCCCCGGCTGACAGTTTTCATTCTGACAGTTTTTGACAGTTTTCATTCTGACCTGAGATCAGATTCTAAAAATGTCTTCTATGTCAGTCGCTCTTCGATTTTTCAAAAAAAGCAGACCTACAAGCTCGTAGCGCTATGATCTTGTAGATCTGCTATTTTTCAATAGCTAAAGCACGACATGATGCCAACACCAAAATGGGTTCCCGCCCAAAATGCGTTAAAATGTAGGTCTGTCTTTCTATCCGTGCATCTAATAAAATGTCTCTCTACTCCATTGATCTTTTTTTCAATGCATCTTTCAGTCTGTTCATCCATTTTGTCCATCAGTCCCTCTAAAGTATTATAGTTTTTTTTTTTTAAAGGAAAAAAAAGATTGTAATTGGCTCTGTGAGGGCAGGGCAGAGCTTCAGAGCAATTTAGAAGATGGTGTCATTGGAGACAGACTGACGTATACTGTAAAGTATGGACACAAAAGGAAGGCGCAGTCTGGCTTACACTCACAGAATAATGCATGGGCCTGAAGTATCGCAGTGTAACTTATAGCCACCTTAAGAGGGCTATGGATTTACAGACGGATCACAATTACACAGACTCGCAGTACAGTGGCAGTGATAGAGTGGTATAATGCAGTGGCCAAAAAGGTTAATCTCACTTTTGAGTCAAATTATTTCCAACCAATTAGACCTAACAAATAGAAGCTTCAGAGGTTTAGAGTTGGCTCGTCATCGGTACATTCTGGCAGACTAACACATTCTTGTCGGGAGCAGATGAGTGCCCCCTGGTAGCTTATTAGGGACACAATAGTAGCTACTGTATGCGGTCGGTTGAACCAAACCAAAGATCTCTGGCTTCTCAAGGTGCTACGCCACAATACTGCTAAAAAGTCTCTGTTGTGTTGTGTGTCAAAGATCCACGATTCAAAGGACTTTATTTGTCACTCGCTCATACAAGTACAAGCGTTGAGATGTTGGTGTAACATGCTCTGCATGCTCATTATGAAATGCCGTTTCGTTTCTTGCAGTAAAACGTGCAGCGTATTTCATGTCTCCCTTCTTACACAATTATTTTTTTAAACAGTGGGGTATTTTTTCCGCAGTTTTCTTTTAACCACTTAAACCCTGTATATACACACTTGACACGAGTCCCACAGGGGTCTGTACTCTCGACCGCCTCTATAAGAAATATATTAACGGAATGTCCATGTCAAGAGCTCTGCCTCAGGGACCGTTACGCGTCAGCTCAGCCTGTACCTCTTCACTCTAGACACTACAGTATAGGGTCTCAGGAATACCAAAGAAACACACCTTAAATAAATTATTTAAATGTCAGAATGCGTTGCCTCGATTCGTTAGTGAGAGCATGCCACGGGGGATTAGCCAATCTACTTTCACACGTGATCAGAGAGCCAAAAGCCTTAATTCTCTGCCAAGCTTCACAGAGCACATACAGTACACATACGCGTGGAATGGAACACTAATGTGGATTTTCTCTCTCTGAACCTGTATTCTGTACACTACACACACACACACACACACAACTAGAAAAAGTGCCCCTCGGGGGCACAGGACTCCACAAGGGCAGGTCAGGTTGTGGCATCCTGGTGGCGCTATAATAGGCCAATGTGAAAAGGGTGACATTTGTGCTTACGCCTTGGATGGCAATTGGATGATTTGAGCCAAAAATGTGTTTAGCAAAAACACATTTTGGTGGCGCTATAACAGGCCAATGTGAAAAGGGTGGGATAGATTCCTCAGCCTAGTAGGAAAGTCTGTGAAAGAATTCACGTAAATGAAACGCTCCGTTCATGATTTGAGGCTATTTTTTTTTTCAAAACGGGCCAATCCTGCAAACTTTGAAAGCCAATGTTAGCCAATTAGGATGGAATATGAAATATCGGACAGATCTGTCTTGAACACATGAACACATATTACAATCTGGAGTAGTAATATTAAAAAGAAGTCGGCCTCCTGATGGCGCTATAACTGTTTGGGGCAGAGGTTCATCGTTGGCATCCAGGGAGTGTGTGTGCAAAATTTGGCATCGACCGGGTTAACGGTGCCGGAGATTAGCTGGTAACAGACTCACTCCGTCTGGTAACAGACTCACTCCGTCTGGTAACAGACTCACTCCGTCCGTGTTTGAGTCTGTGTCCGTCCGACACACAGACTCACACACGGAGGGAGTGCAAAACATCCCCATGCCTTCGGCCTGGTGGAGACAATAAAACACACACAATTATATGTATGCAAACACATGTGATACACCATCTCCTGCACAACAGAATACTGTACTCATTTATTATCATTAATGAATGATCTGCTCTCAAAATATCTTCTCCTGCAGCTCTGTCTTAGCTGTTGTCTTGTGTGAATTATGCATGCAATTGAGCCTCAGGCTAGCCACAGCTCTCTGTAATGTGTGGTCACTGTGCCAGGGTCAGTGCACTGCCACATAGGGGAGCAGTGTTAGGGTTTCACCTGGGGGGGTATCTGGGTTGAGTGCTGGCGCCAAGCTTGTCTGCAGATCTGGGCTCAGGTTGACGGTGTGGGGTGTCTTGGGGTTTAGGATTAAAGGGTATTGAATGCAGGAGGAGTCCCCCATAGAAAAACAATATGGCTACACAGAGGATGTAGGTAACACTGCCTCCACAGATCTCTTTAGAGGTTTCCAGAGGGCTTGCCCAGAGGGCTTGCCCTGGAAACCTGATAATCAGGATGGATGGATGGATGGATGGATGGATGGATGCCTGCCTGCCTGCCTGCCTGTTGAGGTACAGTATGAATGCATCTATCCATCTAAACTCCGCAACAAAAGTTCGGAAACTTACTTTGGTCCATTATTTCTGCACTTTAACTCATTTATCGCATGATTGCATCTTTGGACGCCTATTTTCATATGTACCTCCCCACCGATGACACCTTATCACACCTTTTTTTAATATCAATTGATTATGCGCTCATAACACTCTGGTTCCGGTGCGTGAGAAGAAAAAAGAAAGAAAAGTAAGTAACATTTTGAACGCTAATATCTCAGATTATTCTTTTTGGGTCAAAACTAGCTTGACTTGTGGCTGATTTCACTAAACGATAGTATCTCGATTACAAAAAGTATGTTTTGGGTGGTGTGTCAGTTCAGTGAGTTCACCCTGCCACTGAAATTACAACAAATTAGTATTTGTTGCAGAGAATGAGATTTGTTTGACTCCATTGTAGGAGGCAACTACCAACTGTGGGTTTGTGTAGGGGGCATGCCAACATTGGTTTTGTATAAAGGTTCTGGAGGATGGCGTTAGGTCCTAGATTCTGAAGATAGAATCTCCCAATATCTCACATTGAGATTGCCTTCAATGATGACATGTTCTGTCTTGCCTGTGAGAGAGATACTGACCCATACCCTACGAAGCTGTTGTGGCTGCGTATGGATCTTCCAGACGCTACTGAGTTCCCTAACACAGAGTGTAAAATTAATAAAGTGTGAAAATGGCCAATATGTGTTGTTTTTTTTCCTTATCACTGTGGGAGAGTGCAAACATCCAATCCACTAAGTAAGCAACTCAAAGCCAGGGTGAATACCAACCACTTGCCATTTTGGCTAATCTTTTGGAGGCGTTACCAGGGGGGCAGTCAGCCAGATATTTCGTGAAGCCTCATTTGAAATCGGTAGTTCATATAATGGCCTGTTGTGGCGCTGGACTGGACCCAAAAAGCCCCATAGCTCCATAGAGGCCCATGTATTTTGGCCCAACTTCACCTAGACTGTATTACCTTAATAAACATGGTCATGAATACTTTCTTCTTCCAGTCACTAGTTTAAAGTCTCATTTCTAATGTCATAATATTCTTTTTGGAAAATTATGGTCCCATTAATTAAAATAATGACCATAAAGTCGCGTATGTTCTGAGGGGCGTGGCTACCGTTACCGTCTATGATCGGGATTCCCCTCCCACTCAAGAGTCTTCTCCTCCCAATCGAGTCAAAATAAAAACCAACGGAGAAGAAGGGGGGAAGTCCCGCCTCGTTGTCTGGGCAGCCAATGGCCAGCTGGACCCAAACGGAGCCAGCCAATGGCCAGCTGGTCCAAAACGGATCTAGAAAGATGGCGATTTACAGTGCATTAGAATTCAAGGGATTTCAGGCTTCATTTTACGTTCATGTTAGACCCGGGGAACGCTTTGTCCATATTTTTTACAGTCTATGGGCGTTACCCACACGTTTAGCCGTGTTGCTCATTCCACGAACGCCCGATCCTTACAAGCTATACCTCGTTGTAAAGGTGACTAACCAATGGTTAAAATGATATAACATACAATAACCAATTGGTATTATTAAAGTGGAGAAATAATGGACCAATGTTAACTGTACGACATATATATGGTAACGTGCTGTATGCTTATGACAAATCAAAGAAACTAGTGAGGATGATGATAACAAAACATAAAAACTCGATGAAATGGCAAACAATAAATCAGTACCTCAAAACATAGGCAAAAATCCTTGATTATGCTGGCAAAAATCCTATTTTGCAGGCAAAAACCTTGATTATGCAGTGGAATATGCAGGGCTTTTATGTGAATTTATTCAGTGAAATTGTGGGAATTTTAAAAAATTGTGGGAACTTGTGAAAGCTGCAAAATCTTGCAAAAAAAATGCGGGAACTGGAAACAAAAATGTATAGTTTTAAAAAGGCAAGCCATGGCTGATATACTGTATGGCTCCATTTTTCAACCAATGCAGTCTCTCTGTCGCACGTTTTTGTTAAAGGACCACTTCACCACTTTTCAACCTATCTTCATATAATAGGTCCTCACTAATAATCTTGATAAAATGGCACGATTTCTTTCTACTCAGTCTGTGTCTCATAGGAGGGCTATGGGCAGTTTAGAAACCGTCTTCCAGTGACATCATCATTAGGCAGATTATTTTTTAAACAAGTTGTTTTTACAAAAATGTTTAGATTTTCATTATCGTGAGAACGATGGCTTCCATTTTCGCATTGCAACTTTTCAGGACTAAAAAGCCTGCAGTTTTTATTAGCTTGTATTCACCATCAATGATGTCACTGGAAGACGGTTTCTGAACTGCCCACAGCCCTCCTATGAGACACAGACTGAGTAGAAAAACATTGCGCCATTTTTTCATGATTATTAGTGAGGACCTATTATATGAAGATAGGTTGAAAAGTGGTGAAGTGGTCCTTTAAAGATATTTTTGTGCTTTTTCTGCCAGGAAACGGGGAGAGAGACAAGGAGTGAAAAGGCTTAACCACTTCCATTATGCCATTCTCAATCCATCATCCTTTAATCGACTCTCTCTCTCTCCCTGAATCCTTCCCCTTCAAATAGGCTAAATTAAGTCTTAACATTGGAAAAGACATACTATCCAATAAGTTGCCCTGTGAAAGTGTAATTTATCCTTCCCCTCTTAAGTGCCCAAATAAATATCACCAGTCATTGTGATTGACTTTGGTATTCAAGCCCAAACAGGGGTGGAAAAATGATCTGCGTTTCATCACCGCCGAGTGATGTTTTGTCACGGTGTATTGCTTCATGCCGAGTATATGTTTGTTGACAAAGTCGTGCTGCGATCGCAGCAAGTGAGTGATAGCATTGTCTGCAATCCATTAAGCAAAGTATACAAGCATGACCATTAACACAATAATTCCCGGGATTCCTTCAAAATAGGAGCTCTGGGGTGCCGGAAAGACATGGCCGCTTTTACTCTGAAACGCACGACCCAGAAACAATCCGCTAAATAAGTGTGCTTTACATTGCTATCGTTTAAATGTATACGATATATAATCCGGAAAGCGTTCATATTTTGCGGGAGAGACGGATGAGGAGCAGAAATGAAGCGCCAGTATATCGATCAGTTCTAAACCACGGAGAGCGCCCTGGATTAGGAGAGACGAGTCATTATTTCTCACAGCTAAGTGAACGGGAAGCTAATATGAATGAAGAACGAAGCGTACGGAAGCCTTAGAGTCTCAGTCAAAAATAAAAAAGGAACAAAACAGAATATTATTGTCTCGCCTGATATCATTGATTGGATTCCCTAGGACGTGTGTGGACACGTCGGATGGACGGAACCTGTTAAGGGCAGAGGAGATTGGAACAACAACACCCACAGTTGCGTAAAGTAGAGTGCACGCACACACACAGAGTGTAATAATACCGTGTTCAACATCATTAGTTGTGCTGGGTTATTACTTCCACCCCCCCCCCCCTCCCCACACACACATTCACAGTAATATGCCAACAATATCAATCACCTCAGCAAACATGCTAAAGGTTTCTCACTTTCAAATGATCATGCTGTGGTTTATAGAAATGAGTCACCATAAAAAGACCACCATCAAAATTGCTGTTGGATGGAGAGAGCAAATGACAGAAAAAAAGAGAAAGAAATGACAGAGAAAGGAAAGAGCATTACATCCTGTTTATAGAGGGTATGCACGTGACATCAGCATATATGTGGAAGTTAAGCGAGAACGCCCACAGAGTGGCATCAAACACTACTTTCTGGCCTCGACAGTCCAGTCCATACATCCAAACAGAAAAGTCCTATATCCGATTGCATTAAACGACGTTAAACAATATTAAACTCAATTTGCTACTCACTTTGCCACTCGATTTGCCACATTTCTAACATTTGTCTAACAGTAGAATATCTGTACAATGAAACTATTAGTATACAGTACTACAGTGTGCTACTGTATGTCTACATAATATGCTATCTAAGTTACATAACTTTAACTAGCCTTTGCATACAGTACGTCTGTGAGGTCATCGAGGCTAGTGCAAGTTCTACGGCAAATGCTGCGGGCTGATTAAGACTGCTAATCAAGGAAGCTGCATTTTCTATAACATTTACTATTTTAACCCATTTTGGGCGGGAACCACTGTTGGTGTTTTAAGCATGATGTTATACTTTAGCTATTGAAAAATAGCAGATCTACAAGCTAATAGCGTGCCACCGAGTGGCGCGCTATGAGCTTGTAGGTCTGCTATTTTTGAAAAATCGTTAAAATGTGGCACAAATCATTGAATATATATTTCAGAGCGAACATTTTTAACTACAATATTTGCTTCTGGGGGGTCCCTGGAACTACATATTTTGAGATGGGGGTCCTTGACATGAAAAAGGTTGAGCACCACTGACATAGAAACATGGGCTTTTCAGAAAGATGTTAGGATATAGAAGCCTTTTTTTAATCGAACTCAGTCCAAAATAGGTTAAAGTGCTAAATAAAAAGAGAAAGGAAGCTAGCTTCACCAGGCTTGTACCGTACGTACGGCATGGCTGGGCATCAGAGTGAGTGAGAGCTATGAGGCGGGGCGTGGCGCGGGGAGCCATGGCGCCACAGCGATCAGACCCACGCCAAACAAGGCGGGGAGTGAGTGACAGCGATGGGGTAATGATACAGACTATTTCCTCGGCCTGGGTCACCAGGGACTGGAGGTCTGTGGTAATTATAATTGGAATGAAGCTAATATGCCAGCGTATACGGCCCTGCCCCGGAACACTAATGGACACGCATGGAGCGATAAACTACATTAATGCACCATACAGTACAGTGAGGCCCTAGAAAACAGACAGAGAGAGAGAGAGAGAGAGAGAGAGAGAGAGACATTAGTGTTCCATTCTATGTGGAAAAAAAACCCCAACAACAACAAAACCAAGTGCCAAGTCAAAGTGGTGCAGATTAATGCAGTCGTGAAGAGTCTTCGATTTTACAATCACACTCTCGCAGGAAAAAGGGGGTGGGACAGGAGATGAACAGGTTGTTCACGCCCATGTGCAAATGCATGCAATGTGTACATTATGTACTGTACTATGCCTTCACAGCAGTGAAGTTGTCGCAAAGGGGGAAAATGTGTTTTCAGCTTCACCCAGCTGATGGCTACTGGGTGGTGGGGGGTATCTCCCCATCTCTGTATGCATTGATTCTCTTTCTGTATGCATGTATTCCATCTCTGCATTAATCTATTCCATCTCTATGCATCTACTCTACCTCACCATCTCTTCCTCTCACTGTCAATCTCTCTCAAAGATCACGTTTCTGTTTGAAGCATTTACGTGTGTGTGTGTGTGTGTGTGTGTGTGTGTGTGTGTGTGTGTGTGTGTGTGTGTGTGTGTGTGTGTGTGTGTGTGTGTGTGCTGATAGACCCCTGGCTCATATGTAGCTCTGACAATGAAAATAATGAATCTCTCAGTTTTCCTCCCTCCTTCTGCCCCTCCTGCTTTCTATTTTTCACTTTCCATCCCTCTGCATTTCACCAGCAAACACCCACCCACCCCCCACATTTAAATAACAACAAAGTTGTACCAAAGTGCTTTACAATAAAAACAAAGTGTCACTTTCAACATAAAAACATAGGTGCCAATGACACCAAGGGTGTTTGGCAAGGGATGACAGACCATCACAGGGTATGAAGGCACCCGCCGAGCCCCAGATGATGACCCCCTCCTCCCTGATAGATTGAACGAGTTCTATTGTAGATTTGACATGCCCAGAGATGTCCATCCCAGTGAAGCAGGGAGTAAGTGAGCAAGAGGTAAGAGCCCTCCTCCTTAAACAAAACAGCAGGAAAGCAGCAGGCCCAGATCAGGTCTCTGCTTTTACTTTAAAGCACTGTGCCCACCAATTATCTCCTGTCTTTACTGGTATTTTTAACTGGTCTCTTACACTATGCAAAGTCCCTGCTTGTTTTAAATCTGCTGTGGTTATACCTGTCCCTAAGAAGCCTAATGCTGTTAGCATGAATGGCTACAGGCCTGTCGCCTTGACCTCTGTCGTGATGAAAATATTTGAACGCATTGTCTGTAATCGCCTGTCCAATGTTGAGATGGATAACTTCCAGTTTGCCTATCGAGCTAACAGGTCTGTAGAGGATGCTGTGTCTCTGTGCCTCCACAGTATCCTACAGCACCTGGAGGCCCCTGCCACATACGTATGTTAGAGTTTTATTTATTGATTTCAGTTCTGCGTTTAACACGATTTTGCCCATCAAATTATTTGATAAGCTCTTGGCCATGGGTATTAATCACTCTCTTTGTCTCTGGATTTTAGACTTTCTGTCAAACCGGAAGCAAGTGGTTAAGATTGGCAACATGCTCTCTCAATCCAGGACTCTTAACACTGGGGCCCCCCAGGGTTGTGTTCTCTCAGCCCTCCTCTTCGCACTTTATACCAATGACTTTATTTCACATTCTCAATTTGTTTCTTTTTTTAAATATGCAGACGACACAACTGTCGTTGGCTATATTAAAAATGGTGACGAATCAGCCTACAGGGCCGAGGTGGCAGCCCTCGTAGACTGGTGCACTTCGAATAACCTTATCCTAAACCTGGCTAAGACCAAAGAAATTATCTTTGATTTCCGGGAAAAGGGGATTATCGATGACCAGCCTGTCGAAAGGGTCGACAGTTTTAAATTCCTTGGCACCACTATATGCTGCTCCCTGAAATGGGAAGTTAACACTAGTAACATCTTGAGTAAAGCCCACCAGAGGCTTCACTTCCTACGCCTCTTAAAGAAGTTCGGTGTGACCGGGGAGGCGTTGGTTCACTTCTACAGAGCCACTGTGGAGAGTGTCCTCGTCTTCTCAGTCACAGTGTGGTATGGAAACACTACCGACTTAGAGAGGAAACGGCTGGAAAGGGTGGTACGCACAGCGTCAAAAATCATTGGCCTCAACCTCCCATCTGTCTCCTCTATCTACACCATATGCACTAAGCGCAGAATGCAGAAGGTGATCGCCGACCCCTCCCACCCTGCCTGCTCTCTTTTCGCACCCCTGCCCTCAGGTAAGAGACTCCGGTCTCTAAAGTGCAACACCTCCCGCTTCAAGAACAGCACTTATCCCGAGGCTGTTCGCCTCCTGAATGCTGGCCCTCTTTTCACTCGCACTTTACAGCGTGAAGCTGCTTTGTAAAACGATGAACTGTGATGAATTTGCCATTTATTTATTCAACATGAATTGTAACGTTTTGCATTCTTCTTATTTATTGGTCCCCCTCATATGATGTCTGTACTTTTGTATCGTGTTCTGTCTGATTATGTGATGTGAATATGTGTATGTAATGTATCGTATGTATGATTGTAGTGCACTGAAACAAATTCCAATCAACTCTGTTGACATGGCAATAAAGTCTTGAATTTAATTTAATTTAATTTAATTTAATTGAAAAACAGCTCATACTATGCTTGGAAATGCCAAAGAATAAAGATATGTCTTGAGGCGTGCTTTTAAAACCTGAAGGGTGGGGGCTTGTCTTATCATTCCAGAGCTTGGGAGCTGCCACTGCAAAAGCCCGGTTCCCTCTGAGCTTCAGCCTGGTTTTATAGGCACCACCAGGAGAAGCAGGTCAGAGGACCTGAGGGTCCTTGTGGGAACATAAGGACTTCAGCAATTCAGAGAGATAAATGGGTGCCAAACCATTTAAACATTTAAAAAATAAAAAGCAAGACTTTGAAATCAATCCTGTATCGCACTACCATTAGTCAGTAGCACTCAAAGTCGGCAGCACTGAGTCAGGGCTGCAAAACCAGCAGAGACGTTTGACGGCGGGGATCCCGTACATTAGGTGGTGACTGACAAGCAATGATGGGTCGCGGCGCCGCCCGCCATGCATGCAAACGAGAAAATGAAAGTGGAGAATTGGAGCTGGGTGGCTGTCTTATTACTGCCCCCTAGCTCCTCTCACTCTCAATGTAGGGCTTTGGTGAGATGAGATGTGCAACAGTATGAGTGTAATGGTGGAACTAATAATCACATACAGTATACATAAATAACCTCAGAACTGGAAAGGCTTTTATACCGGCAGGAGGATGTGCTTTTTGTTGGATGGTATTGTCTCTGTGTCCACAACAATAAAACAGCTGCCAAATGTTATTTATTTATTTATTTATTCAAAGTAACCATGCATTCACACAAATATTGAGGAGATACAGAATGAGACAAAAGACAATTCATGAAAGTGGTTCAACTCTTGACCCGATCTGGTCTAATTATTGTCTTATTTAGACATGGTACAGGAAGTAAATGCAATTAACTCTCCCAGAAGAGGGAACTGTCAAGTTGAGTATACTAATTCAGTAATAGCCGCCTGGTAGAACTGGGAGAACCACTGGTGTAAGTGGGTGTAGGAGATAAGTCCAAAGCCTTTCGTTCCGATGCGAGCCCCTTAAGTTGAAAGTACTGTAGGAGAAATGTAGTGTATTCCAACACACAGCGCCTGACTGACAGGCTCTGCTGAGCGGGTGCAGCTGTGCAGACAAATGACAATACAAAAGGTAGGAGACAGCCCACTGGGCCCATTACGCTCTGTATAATACCACTCTGGGTCTCATTCATTCATCCTGTCTGTCTCTCTGTCAGTCACACATGACCTCCGGACTGTGGTCTGTGTGTGGGAAGGAGAGACAGCGAGGGAGTGAGGGGCGGGCGGGCGGGCAGGCAGGCGGGCGGGCAGGCAGGCAGGCAGGCAGACAGGCAGGCAGGCAGACAGACAGACAGTAACCCATTTTGACATGAGATCAGATTCTAAAAATGTCTTCTACATCCTGACAGTTTTCTGAAAAAAAGCTATGTCTCTATGTCAGTCGTTCTTCGATTTTTCAAAAAAAGCAGACCTTCAAGCTCGTAGCGGCGCGCTATGAGCTTGTAGATCTGCTATTTTTCAATAGCTAAAGCATAACATAATGCTAACACCAAAAGGGGTTCCCGCCCAACATGGGTTAATACACCCATGTTTATTAGTCTTAAACATCTTGGTGTATTATAGGCCTTGTGGCACTCAAAACAAAGTGTTTAACTCTTAAGAGTGCAAAAACAATATAGGAATAATACATTATGGTTTTGCTCCTGTGTCTTTGGATACAGTAGCTTTAGAATGAGAGAAGGCAGTGCATCAGTTGTCAGGGGACACATCCACTCTGCTTCAGTGTTTTTCCTTTTCCTTGGAGACAGCCACGGTACTACCGTACTACTGCTAACTACTAAGGTTATTAGCATTGGAATAAATTGCAATAAAGAGCCTAGAAGTAGCAGTGTGGGTAAACTGTCCCATTGAAACTGCTGTCTGTTACTTAATACAGGTTAGATAGCCTCTATTCTAAGAAATAAATGTGACCTTTAATTTAAATAAAAGATGAACAGAGACTAATATTGGAAATGACAAGTTAAAGGAAGTTTAACTTGAAGTTCCTTCCACGCGCTACGTCCGACCGGTGAAACACTCCCCTGTCAGGTGAAAAGAAGCAGCTTGGACTCCTCATCCAGAGAAAGAAGCATGAGGTCCCGCAGGTTGGCAGAGGAAGTGTAGCTCCCAGGATTAGTTAATTGACACCAGGTGAAAAAATGGGTTACAAAATCGTGGGATAAGTTTTTTATAAAATGTATAAAGAACTACAGATGAAAATTACATTTACATTTAATTAAAAAAATTACATGTTGATTAATGTGCATTGTCCCTGCTAAATAAATAAATAAAGCCAGGATCGAACCCATGGCCCACAGTTCACTAGTCTCGGCAACAACCGTCTTCCCAACCCCCATTCCCCAAAGGAAGCTCCCTCAGATAAGGGAGTTATGGCCAAATATCACAATGCTACAATATCATTATGCTTTACAACATTGCTTTCCCTTCAGGCACAATGCTTTGAAAAAAAGAAGGTGATGGATGAGGCCTTTCTAGTCCTTGAGTATTCCATTTCAAATCGTGCTGGATGAATAAAGCGACTGTGTTTAGTGGCTCAATAGCAACTCCCCATGACCGTGCATCTAAAATATGAATGCTTCTAAAGGCCAGTGATTAGTCCGATCAGTGCGACCACTTTCGCCATTGCTGTTTTGGGCAGACGAGGAGGCGCTCTTCTTCTACAACCAAATAGTGGTGAACAGTGGCAGTGGCTGAACTGGCGGTGGTTGTGTTAAATCAGAGTGCCCAGCGATTTGCAGCAACGGAGCACATGTACAGACGCACCAGGCGCTATCCCAGATGTTAGCTGAAGTAGCTTGATGTAGCCAAAACACTTGATCGACAAACAGCGGGAGGTATGATTAATTCTAACGCGAATAGCCGCGATGGGCCGTCTAAAACATAATAGCACCTCTGTCCACTTTAGGGCTAAATATCAACCAATCATAAGAGGGAGCAGATCTAAGTAACTCTAATGAAGGGCAAGGACCCTCAACCGAATGTGAGACGCGAGTCACAAGTCTGTACGACAAAACATTCAAAAGTTTTGGCAAAGGATATGAACCATCAAAGAAAAGGGCTAAGTAACACCAATGAAGAACAAAGACTTGGTTTAGAGCCTAAACCAAGTCAAATGTGCCACTCACAAGTTATCTACAAGCAGGACAAAATGTTATGGCAAAATATCAAATATCGACCATTCCGAAAAGGGGGCGCGCGGGGCTACGTAAGTAACACCAATGAAGAACGACTCTAAACCGAGTGGCTACGACAAGCATGTCAAAGGTTATCGCAAATGGCCCTCAAAAATGTGATCCATTTGTAGAAGTAGAAGAATTGCTTGTTATAATAGGGCTTCTGACTGACTGGTGCAGGGCCCTAACAAGGGTCAGTAAATGGTCACGACTCAAAGAGTGCCTCGAAGAAAATGATAGCTTTTCCTCTGTGTGTGTGTGTGTGTGTGTGTGTGTGTGTGTGTGTGTGTGTGTGTGTGTGTAAAAGTGGAGAGGATACACCTCTTCATGTTACACTGGAGGTTTCCACGTGCACACAATAACACTTTCCACTGACTTCTCCACACACACACACACACACACACACACACACAGAGAGAGATGGAGGGGAAAGACTGACATGAGATTGAAGGTACAGTAGGCTACACGTGTACACGTGTGTTATGCACATGTGCCCAACACTACAATACTATACAAAAAAGACTACAATATTCATCAGTACT
Source organism: Protomyctophum parallelum (assembly GCF_964188405.1). NCBI lineage: Eukaryota > Metazoa > Chordata > Actinopteri > Myctophiformes > Myctophidae > Protomyctophum > Protomyctophum parallelum. The sequence continues at coordinate 16,509,433 of NC_139712.1, read as the reverse complement.
TCTAACAGCTCACACACACTCCACTGTCTTTCTATTTAGCTCAAATGTCTCCTTTATCTGACCACTACAGTAAGCTGATACACATAACCGTCATAATATTGGCTTTCATTTGTATCATTGGCTGGTGTGAGTGCGTGCGTGCGTGCGTGGATATCTAGCACAGATGACGTGCTAGATATCCATGGAAACAAGATCACTTGTGTGTAAGGTACTGTAAGATACATTTTATTATTAATAAAAGGGTTACAATGTGCTGTATAATGGACAATCATTATGTAAAGCATGAAAACTGCACAGAAGGCCAACATGTTACCAGACAATGTGCTTGAAAAATGGGTTTTGAGCGGCTTTACCAAAAAAATAAAATAATAAACAACTCATTGTGTTCCATTATCACTAAGCGAAGGCTTTAGTCATCCGTAAGCCCATCACACACAGTCTGCGAACGCCGCGCGTCAAAACAGCTGCCTCCGTTATTTTCAATGAACCTATCCCACACCGGCGTCTGACGCTCCGATACGCCATTGTTCTATTTTCCAGCGCGCGATTACTTTAAGTTATAGATGTTTAGCCTTCAAGTTACATACAGTAACTACTATATGCAACTAAAGTCCAAGTACATTGCAGTCCTTTTCTTTCCATAAAATTCAAGGTTTGTGAATATTTGCTTATTCAAATAAGGCACATGGAGAATATTGAAATGCAAAACAGAAGCACAAGTGAAAATGCCGTGACAAATTATGCATCTCCGTGATGTGTAAGATTGAATGAGTAAATTGTAACATGGGTCATTTATATAGCGACTTTAATCAAAGCGTTTTGCAATTTGCATTACATTCACCCATTCATACATACACCATTATACCATGCTAGGCAACAACAACCTGCTCCTCTGGATTTTTCTGATTTTAGTTTTAGTCATAGTCTATTGAATAGTTTTAATTTAGTCACATTTTAGTCACCTGGAATGTTTGTGTTAGTCTAGTTTTAGTCGATTTTAGTCGACTAAATCTAGTTGATTTAGTCGACTAAATTGTATTTTGTCAGGCCTTGATGCCGTCGTAATGGCTGATTTTACACTTACACTGAAAATAGACGATCTACAAGCTGAGCTTGTAGATCTGCTATTTTCAGCATGTAACCAGGTTGTAAGATGACTTCTACTGGATCTCTTGTCCACTAGTCCCTTCCTAACATTTTAGTCTAGTTTTTATTTGTTGATGAAATTGTCAGTATATTTAGTCATAGTTTTAGCCATCGTAGCTTAGTTTTAATTTAGTTTCCATTTAGTTTGTCAGTGAAAAAAGGTATTTTTCGTCTTAGTTTTAGTCGACAAAAACAACACTGCTCGGGAGCAGTCAGGGGTTCAGTGTCTTGCTCAAGGACACTTCCACACTAATCGATCGATCGAGTGAGTGAGTGAGTGAGTGAGTGAGTGAGTGAATGAGTGAGTGAGTGAGTGAGTGAGTGTTCTATTTTCCAGCGCGCGATGACTTTAAGTTATAGATGTTTAGCCTTCAAGTTACATACAGTAACTACTATATGCAACTAAAGTCCAAGTACATTGCAGTCCTTTTCTTTCCATAAAATTCAAGGTTTGTGAATATTTGCTTATTCAAATAAGGCACATGGAGAATATTGAAATGCAAAACAGAAGCACAAGTGAAAATGCCGCGACAAATTATGCATCTCCGTGATGTGTAAGATTGAATGAGTAAATTGTAACATGGGTCATTTATATAGCGACTTTAATCAAAGCGTTTTGCAATTTGCATTACATTCACCCATTCATACATACACCATTATACCATGCTAGGCAACAACAACCTGCTCCTCAGGATTTTTCTGATTTTAGTTTTAGTCATAGTCTCTTGAATAGTTTTAATTTAGTCACATTTTAGTCACCTGGAATGTTTGTGTTAGTCTAGTTTTAGTCGATTTTAGTCGACTAAATCTACAGTTGATTTAGTCGACTAAATTGTATTTTGTCAGGCCTTGATGCCGTCGTAATGGCTGATTTTACACTTACACTGAAAATAGCAGATCTACAAGCTGAGCTTGTAGATCTGCTATTTTCAGCATGTAACCAGGTTGTAAGATGACTTCTACTGGATCTCTTGTCCACTAGTCCCTTCCTAACATTTTAGTCTAGTTTTTATTTGTTGATGAAATTGTCAGTATATTTAGTCATAGTTTTAGCCATCGTAGCTTAGTTTTAATTTAGTTTCCATTTAGTTTGTCAGTGAAAAAAGGTATTTTTCGTCTTAGTTTTAGTCGACAAAAACAACACTGCTCGGGAGCAGTCAGGGGTTCAGTGTCTTGCTCAAGGACACTTCCACACTAATCCATCGATCGAGTGAGTGAGTGAGTGAGTGAGTGAGTGAGTGAGTGAGTGAGTGAGTGATCATGAGCAAGTGAGTGAGCAAGCAATCCAGTGAGAGATTGGCAAAGAGAAAAAATAGAGAAAGAGGAGTGCATGAAACAGTAAAAATGTGTGGGCAGGATAGATCAATGCTGCTAATTGAATCTACCGTAAATCCTCTTTTAGGAACCCGGGCTATTATTTGTCTCAACCGATCCCGATACCGGGCTTTTATTGAAAGGAGGCAGCTATAAGAAGGAGGAATTTATTTCAAATTTTCAAACTGATCATAATGAACAAATCACATTTTGGGTCAGTTAGAACACAGTAAAATGTATTGGGCTCATGTACTGTAGCCTATTGAAACCAAGTCCTCATGAAATATTGAACAGTGCAGTTGCAGGTGCTCAATGGTCATTTTAACTGTTTTTCCATTATTGGCATATTGCCTATGGTAAATACCATAATAACATCAACACATCAATTTCACTTGAATAACCAATGTCATTGTCATTTGAAGCTATATGATTCCCTGCTTTCATATGACATGAAAAAAATAAAAATACAATGGCAGTCCCTCAGTCAAATCTGGTCACATTCACAAATATACCGGTATATAACTTCAACTGAGATAGACTACCACAGTACTGTGGTAAAGGCCTACAGTTAGGCTACTGACAAGTTCAGATGCAAATAATAACATAAAAATAAAATGTATGATAGGCTATTTCATATACCGGTAATATCAAATCAGAACAGTGCAACACTGCAGTGCTTCAACGGGAGGGAGGGAGAGAGAGAGAGAGAGAGAGAGACGTGTTAGAGAGAGCGTCTCTCTCTAACGCGCGCGCGAGAGAGAGAGACGTGTTAGAGAGAACGTCGTTGCATGAAGGGCAGATCTGTGGGGGCTCTCTCCCGAAGTTAACTTTGTTGTTGTATTGTGTGAGAGCCGAGCATCGCGGCCACGGCATCTGGACAGTGGACGCTGACGTGACAGGCACAGCACAGCCAGCCAGAGCAGCGAAAGTAACAGATACGGCACTTGGGAAAAAAACAACACAAAAAACCCCGGCTCATAAAAGGAGGCCGGAATTTATTACTTAATTCAACGCCATTCCCGGTGATTAATAGGGGCCCGGTAATTAATAGAAAGGAGGAGTTTATTGGAGGATTTACGGTAATCAAATACTCCTAGTCAGTGGAAGACATAATTGGCATAATTATTATGTCTGCACCAGGGGGGCAGTCAGACAGATATTTTGTGAAGCCTGAAACTCCTGAAAGTTCATATAATGGCCTGTTGTGGCACTGTCACTGGACCCAAAAAAACCCATAGCCCCATAGAAGTCCATGTATTTGGGCCCAACTTCACCTAGACTGTATTACCTTAATAAACATGGTCATGAATACTTTCTGCTTCCAGTCACTAGTTTAAAGTCTCATTTCTAATGTCATAATATTCTTTTTGGAAAATTATGGTCCCATTTATAAAATAAATGATCATAAAGTCGCGTATGTTCTGAGGGGCGTGGCTACCGTTACAGTCTATGATCGGGAGTCCCCACCCACTCGAGTCAAAATAAAAACCAACGGAGAAGAAGGGGGGAAGTCCCGCCTCGTTGTTTGGGCAGCCAATGGCCAGCTGGGCCCAAACGGAGCCAGCCAATGGCCAGCTGGGCCCAAACGGATCTAGAAAGATGGCGACTTACAGTGCAGGAATAACAGGCTTCATTTTACGTTCATGTTAGACCCGGGGAACGCTTTGTCCATATTTTTTACAGTCTATGGTCTGCACTAATAGAAGAGTTATGATATTGAGGGTGCTCGAGCACTGTTCATGCAGCCTGGAGAGGGACAAGCTGGAGTTTGAAATACATCGTTTTCAACGAGGGCGGCGAAAATAAGAGCTATTTTAGGCATGTGTGCAACATGCCAACTGTTTTAAAGTATTGTACAGTACTAACAACTAAAGTCTCTGTAATGTTTATTTTGTACGATTACTACAAAAAAATCTAAAATAAAGGGATTTAAGATCATTAAGAGAATCAACCCCCTCCTAACTCCATGCGGTTTCAGGGTATTTATTTCGCCCCCAAAACTCCTCCACCAAAGTACAGTACAGATTCAACAGGACAATAACAATAATACTGAAAAATGACAAAACGAAATAAACTCTTGAGCAAACACTACTGAACAAAACCCAAATGGATAAGAGCTCTCTTCAGGCTGTACCTTGATCACACAAGGCCCTGCAGCTCTCCCTCAGGGATGTTACCGGTGTCATTGCCCACATCTAACTAACTAGCCTGTCCCTGCAGCCTCCTTTAAATAGGAGTGGATCCTACCACTGGGCACAGACTCAATTAGCACATTTCTTCTCAAATACTCCACTAATATAAATACTTCCATCAACAACACCTTGAATAAACAGTAACCTAAACATTCTCAATAATGTGTTACAATTAAACAAGTATAAATAAGCATGAACTCAATGACAAATAATCAAAGCATAAGGAGGAACACCCCTCTCCTGCATTGCACTTGGCCCCTTCCTCATCAAGGGAAATGCCACCAGCAGTGCAGGAGAGACAACTAACCAATCAGTGATTACAATCTCAATAAAGTTTAAAACCATAGTCCTGGCATGTTATAGGAAACAGTTTCATGTGCGTTTGTATATAGGGCACGGGTTGCCCCGTGACACACAGCTTACAAAATGAGTTAGAAAAGAACCAGTTCACATTCATAATTTAGGGCTGAATCACAGCGCCAAACCATACTTTTTTTCAAATACAATCTCATCCTATCCATCCGTCCCCGACTCCAATAATTATCTCTGCCCATTTCCCGAACTAAATGCTTTATTGTGCTACTACGGATTCACAGACAGATTACTTTTTAAAACAACAACAAAGTAATATGCAGAATGTGAAGGAAAAACGTGAAGTAATTTGTAGACACAATGGACTAAAATATGTTTTAGCCTGAACTAAATTGTAAAGCTTTAAAATACAGTAATGCAATATGCTTCCAAGCGTGCTGGTACAGGCTCTGCCACTGGCTTCATTACAGTCGCTAGCTGAACGAGTTGGGCAGAGCACACGATTTAGAGAAAGCTTTAATGGGGGAAATAGCCAGACATTGCATAATAAACTCAATACTGGAAACTGCAGTAAACTTACTATGAACACCAGAGTGTGTGTGTGTGTGTGTGTGTGTGTGTGTGTGTGTGTGTGTGTGTGTGTGTGTGTGTGTGTCGTATAATTTCTATAAATGAGCTAACTAACCAAGGTACTATTGTCACTAAGTCAGTGAAATGTGTTTAAATGCTATCTCATTCACAAAAGGCTCTCTCTCAAATTCTCAGAGACAGGATAGCATTTACGATTCACACCTGAATCCAAGGCCATTGTTTTAAACCCTTTGAAGCTCCCTTCCCTGCGGTGGAGGACTATTCCACAGTTTAAACTTAATGACTTTTAACAATCTGTTGGTATAAGAGAATAATGAGACGCTATAACTATTCATAGGGAGTGCAATTCGTACCGATTTAAAATGTGCTATAAGATCAGAGTGTTACTTCTTAAAAGAGAGTGTTCAGTTTTATTTTATAGTTCGGTTAAACATTTCCTATGTTTCCGTTTCATATACCTTTAGTTACGATTAACCATGTTCATAAGAATCTGTTCAGTTTACATTTAAGTCTTTAAACTATGTATTCATTTGAAACAGGATCAGGCATTGTTGTCCTCTCTGCTAGACTAGTCCCGCCTCTCTCTCCAACCGGAAAGAGCTATCTCATTGGTCAAAAGACAGGAAACGCCTGCTGTATGCCCGAGGAGAGGAGGGACTAGTTACAATATATAAGCAAAGGCTTGGGTTCTGATCGGGGTTACTGCTGGTTCCGGTACTCACTTTGGCCGAGTTACTGTGTGTTTTCTCCAGAGTCCCCCGAGGACGTTTTTTTCCTTTGTGATTTGTCTTGACGCCTGGATCGCTCTTTCTACTGCAAATAAAGACGCCTGTTTTAAACTCACTCTTTTGTATCCTGACCTGGTTCTTCTCCCTACACGGCTGCACGCTGGTTTTTATTTCTTCAGAACAGGAGAGATACCACAGAAACTTGAAGTAAATATTACTTCCACTACACTAACTAAAACTTAGACAAAATAGACAAAAAGGCTGAATGAGATTCTTCTCTAAATAGCAAACTTCAGTACCAGGCATCAAAGCCTCAGACGCTCAGACGATCGGATGAAGGAACAAGCAGGCAGAGATGTGAACTGAAGTGTAGATTTGTGTGTGTGTGTGTGTGTGTGTGTGTGTGTGTGTGTGTGTGTGTGTGTGTGTGTGTGTGTGTGTGTGCGCGCACAGTATGCTGCCTGAATGAATCCGTATTTTGAAATGTCTGATGATTTGCATCACAGTTTCTGCAAACACATTATCACACCACTTGTGTTAATGGTTTGAAGTAGAACTTAAAAGTTGAGACAGGATCATTGACAATGAGGCCCTCTTTATTAATTTTTAATTGGTTTTGTAGCCGTCTTTAAGCTAAGGGGCAGTAAAGGCTTCACTGAGTTTGGCACATACTTCTGACAAAAATTAAGTATTTACTTAGTTTTTATTTGTTTTGCAAGTTAGTTCAGACAGGCAGTTCAGTCAAAACAATTCCAATTTTATACCCCTTCCCCCTCCCCCCGTCCAGAAATAGCAAACATAAATACAACGATCAAATACCAAATAGGACAGAGCACGGGGTCTGATGATCACCGCTTCCCTCCCCTTCCCCTTAGGGAAATGTAAAGTCTTCAACATATGAGATAAACGTAGACCAGGCTCTGTCAAATTTCTCCTGTGAACCGTGGGGGGTGGGGTCAATTTTGAGAATTGAGTATAAAGAATTGAGACAAAAATTAAGTAAAACTAAAAAGTCAACCATTATAAAAACTAGCCAAAGATGGAAAATTGTTTCTAATTTCTTCCATAACAGACAAATCAGAGATGGCACTTTTGGAGTCAGCGTTTACAAACTCACAGCTAATTGGATGGCTGCCATGGGATTTCAGAGGTCTCATTACCGCAGTTTTCAGACAAGATTCCCAAGACATTTACGAGAGGTCTGGTGCGCGACAAACAGCAAGCCAACCTTGTTAGAGCTGATTTGCATTGTGTTTATCTTGAGGAAGGTAAAAATTCATTAAATTATACATTGTTTACTCAAAATTAAATCCTTTACTCAAATCCAATTAGACCTGTCCGACTCAGGCAGTCTCTGGTTGAATTTATACTGAATTATTTCTAATTATGAACTAAGTTCACAGTCACTGAGCTAAGGTGACTGTGAACTTAGATTAGAAAAAGAAAGTTCTTTGAAGTTGAAGTTTAAGTGCGAAGAATGCCGGAAAATGTCTAATAACCATAAACTTAGTTTCCACAAGAAGTATTTTGCTGCCTTTACTCTAAACGTGTTTGAGAAATGGTGTGTGTGTGTGTGCCTGTGTGTGAATGTATGTCTCTGTGTGTGTGTGTGTGTGTGTGTGTGTGTGTGTGTGTGTGTGTGTGTGTGTGTGTGTGTGTGTTTATTCGCGCGCGCGTGCGTACGTACGTAGTCTACGTACGTACATACTAATCGAAATGAATAATAAAACAGTGAGCTTAGTATGTAAGTGGTTTGCCCTGAACACACATCGATTGAGCATGCTGAATAATGTTGATAGGGAATGTTAGGGAACTGGCTAGATCTTCCCTGTTCCTCGATTTGAGGAGACGCAATGTCCCTTTAGCCAGGGAGTCGGAGCCCCACTTCCTTGGGTTCAAAAGGAAACCCAGTGGGAAACTGCAGAACACTCACTCCCCAGGCTTTGGAGTTTCATCGGATTTGCCGGATTTGAACGATCCAAGCCCTGGAGTGGGCGCGGTCTGACTCGGAGACTATGGAGGTATCTGATGACATAATAACTGACCCGCTCACCTCTGTTAGAGCAACAGTGACCTACAGCGGACACACTGAACAACACTGGACTGGACTTAAACTCCAGGGGAAACTTGCTTGCCTTCCCCATGCTGACCATTCTGTTTCCGATAAATTTCTAAGGAACACTGCTCTCAATGAGGACCTTTACAGTAAAAGCCAGGTTACAGGTCCTCCCCACCAAACTCAACCTTTCCCTCTGGTTCCCCTCCACCCATGCACCTCATTGCTTGCATCACACCACAGGGCTTGTTACAGAAACGATGTCACACATTCTGAATGGCTGTTATGCCTATAAAAGGGCTTTACATAGCACGCCACGACAGAATAGTTGATCTCATAACCAGTGTTGTTTTCGTCAGGACTGACGATAACGTAAATGACGACGTCAACGCCCCTTTTTCCAGGACTAAGACGGACTAAAACGAACGACACTAAAATAATTCGGGACAAGACTGACGCTGACGAGCTAAATACCGTAGCTCTGTTTGATGACGATGACGAGACGTGTGTGTGTTATCGTAGACAAGACGAGGCTAGACGAAAATGTTAGTGGATTGACGAACAAAGTTTGTAAGGGTCCTAAAGTTGTGAATCGATATAATTCAACTAAACTGCAGGAAAATCACAGATGTACAAGCCCAAAGCGCTGTGCATTGCGACGGGTAGATAACTTGTAGATCTGCTACTTCCAGCGCAGGAAGCGCAGGAGCGTCATAAGCGCATGCTTATGACGCTCTTTAACTTGTTGCATCAGCAGGCAGCGAGTCCAGTGACAGTCAGACTCACAACACACGAGCAGCAGACGGGATGCACAGGGATGACAAAACTTTATTGCACACATCTGTGCTTTCATCCAAGCTTCCATAGCCTTTTAAATCTTATTTCCCATCCACGGGCACAAGCAGTGATATCAGGCAGCAGCTTCCACCCGATCTGTGGTGGTGTTGTGTTATCTGACGAGGGAAGCTACTGCTAGCATGGGAGCTAACGTTAGTTTCTTCCATATAGTTAGAAGGAGTCCGCCTTAATAACACTATGTACTTTCCATCCGTTCCCCAACCCCTCACACTCGCTGCTGCGTTTACACGGGCAGACAAAGACGAATGGGAATATCATTTGGAGCTTTAACAATGAATGATAGACTATCGTTGCGTCTGCCTGTGTTTAATGCTCAGGGTTTCACTCATTCACTGTCCAGGCAGACCTGTCAAAATGCACACAAAATGCAAATTCAGAGACATGCCACCACCTATAAATTCAAACCCACCTCTGGAATATTGCTATCTCATTCCACTTTAATTTATTGTATTCCATAGTCTTAGTTTTTCTCTAATAAAGTTGTTTTTATTTGTTTTCTCATGTTCTCCTTGAAAAGTGTCTAAGTAGCCTACTCAGAGAAGCTTTATATAAATAATATTATCACTATTATTATTGTCTCCACCAGGCCGAAGGCATGTGGGGAGAGTATGTTTTGCACTCCGTCCGTCCGTTTGTGTGTCCGTCCGTGTGTCCGTCCGTGTGTCCGTCCGTGTGTCCGTGACCAGCTAATCTCGGCCACCGTTAACCCGGTCGATGCCAAATTTTGCACACACACTCCCTGGATGCCAACGATGAACCTCTGCCCCAAACTTTCCAGAACGGCCTGTTATAGCGCCACCAAGAGGCCGCTAAGCTAATCTCGGCCACCGTTAACCCGCTCGATGCCACATTTTGCACACACACTCCCTGGATGCCAACGATGAACCTCTGCCCCAAACTTTCCACAACGGCCTGTTATAGCGCCACCAGGAGGCCGCTTTGTGCAAAACAAGTTTTTGCACAGTACACCTACAGATTTTGTCCAAACATCACGCAAATTGGTACACAGTCTCTCTAGAGCCGTTCAACGAAACGGGTCTTTCAGATTTATCAGACTCCATCCTGATTGGTTAAGATTGGCTTCCAAAGTTCACAGGAGTGCTCAGTTTCAAACAAAATGCTGCAAATCATGAACACATCGCGTGATTTCCGTGAAATTGTGCACCCACATTCCCACTAGGCCGAGGACGAAATGCCACATGAACAATTTCAACTCAGCCTCAAGGTGGCGCTATAACTGGCCAAAAAGTGTTTTTACCTCTAACTGCACGGATCTGTGGATAACCTGGTGGAGACCTGTGCCCGGAAGGGCACTTTTTCTAGTTACTACTTGTTTTATTGCCTATGCTTATGTAGAAAAAAAAGCTCACTGTTCAGGTCAAATAGGCCTATTGATATGCGATTAAAATGTGATTAATTGAGATTAATTAATTACAAAGCCTCCAATTAATTAGTTGTTTTTTAAGACGCATAAGTGTTTATTATTTAAGTTGGGTTTTGCCATAATCATGTCTTTTGCCATAATCAGGTAGCTTTACAACAAAGATGTATTCGGCTATTCGGTATTCGGTTTTCGGCCAACTGTTTCCTATATTCGGTATTCGGTTTCGGCCAAGAATTTCCCTTTCGGTGCATCCCTAGATATTACCGGTATATGAAATAGCCTATCATACATTTTATTTTTATGTTATTATTTGCATCTGAACTCTCAGTTGAAGTTATATACCGGTATATTTGTGACCATTTGACTGAGGGACTGCCATTGTATTTTTTATTTTTTTCATGTCATATGAAAGCAGGGGATCATATAGCTTCATATGACAATGACAACCTGTCAACCTTGATTCCAATGCCAATGTATTGTACCTGTAGCTATAGACATTTTATTTAAAGACATTTTTAAAAAATGGACTAAAAATGGACAAACCTTTTACTAAAATGACTAAAACTGACTAAAACCCTTAGGAGTTTCCGTCGACTAAAACTATCAAGGATATAAATGACTAAGACTGACTAAGAATAATTAAGCATTTTTCCAAATGACTAAGACTGACTAAGACTAATTAAGCATTTTTCCAAAAGACTAAGACTGACTAAATCTAAAAAATGCCTGCCAAAAACAACACTGCTCATAACAAAGGACATACTGTATCTAAACATTTTACACTTGTCTGTGAGACTGTACAAATATTCCTGTGTCAAACCTTCCATGTTTCAACTCTGTACTGAAAATCCTGAAATCTTTGCACATCTCTCTGCAAACACACCAGATGTTATTGTCAATGAAGATAGATCAGTTTCCATTCTTGAAGTGGCTTGACTGCACCTTTGATTCTAGCTTAGAAGAAGCCTTTATGACCAAAGTCAATAAATACCAGCCGCTCCTCCAGACCATCATAGAGCTAGGCTACAGGTGCAATCTACTTGTGTTTATCTTTGGCAGCCTAGGACATGTACATAGTTTGGTCAACTTGTAAGGGGCTTCCAACAACTTGGAAGATGCCAAAAAAAAGCAGCTTTAAAAACGTCTTGCAAAATTCAGAGCAAATATCTCTTCTACCATCGGTAGCCGCCAAATATGGCGAAGACGCTGTTACTTGTACCCCTGAAGTGTGTGTGGGTATTTGTCTGGGATTTGCTGATTGCATTCTGTACAGCACCTTGTAAATATGTGTGTTCTTGTATTGTATCCCTTATGTGGACATAAATACATGATTAAAATGTGAGTGAGAGAGAGAGAGAGAGAGAGAGAGAGAGACTGTGCCACTATACTATGTGGAGCAGTCTGATACAGCACATTGGCCAACTAATGAGGCGAGGACACGCTGCAGTAATGTCACACTGACATCATGATTCATTGTTTTGATTAGATAAATAAAATAAAAAGTAGGGACAAACAACAAACTGGACGAACCGAGGCGAATATATATTCAGGTCTGAACGCAGTTTATCCGACACAAATTAACTAATCTTTCTCAGCTGTACAATTTCACTGGAGCGCAGCGCACATATCTAACTGCATGATGATCACTTATCGTTTGATTAAACATATAATGTGCCATGAAAAATAGCTTTCAAAGCTTATGTTTGCATCGAGGAGGTAGCCTGTGTCCATACATGATTATCGGCCAACAAAATACATTAATCTCCCTCCCAGTGAGTGAAGAGCACTGATGCCTGATATATTCTTCGTCGTACAAAGTGTGTGCTGAAAATAGCTGATCTACAAGCTTGGCGACACGTTGTGATCTTGTAGATCAGCTATTTTCAGCACGCAGAGATATACAGGCTCTGAGAGCATTCAGAAACTTTTGCCTTCACAATAAAAGTACGCAGCTTTCACAAGTTGGCCCATGAAGAAAAGGATTAAGAATTCGTTGGCATTTCACATTGCAAAAGATTTTTTCCAAAATGTAAAAATATTATAATAAGGAATTAATTTGGATAATGGTAATGGTATATTGTACAAATTGTCACTTTATTAATCCCAAAGGTTTGGACTGCATTTAATTTTCAACACAAAACCTTAAACTGACTTTATGTGTGTGGAATATAAATATTGCCTTTATTGACTGAGTGACTTTGTGTTGGGTTCAAACCATCTACAGTGTTTTGAAGTATAACCAGGTAGGTTGCTGTTTTTTACACAGTGACCTTTGTAGGGGGTTTTATGATTCAAACCTATAATGGTGGAAACCACTACATAAATAAATGGCATGATAAGAACATGTATTAATACCACGCTATACAAAGAAAAAAATGGTGCTACCTAATTTGTGGTGGCACTACCAAATGAAATGGTAGGTGGCACCAGTGCTACCTGTGAAAAAGTTAGTCTGGAGCCCTGATAGTGGCTAAGGGGCTGACAGGTCAGCTATGGTAGGCACCGTGTGTGGTTTAATGCCAGGTGCTTTGCTTCAATGCGATCTTTGCTCCAATGACATCACCCCAAACACAGAAGAAGCACTCAGCACTCTATAAAGTGAAGCAGGTTCAAGTAAGTTTGCTTTTCAGTATATCACCGACAGAATTAACGCACTTTGTAAAGTTGTCGTTTCATCTGAAAAGGTTGTGTTAATCTGTGCTGTATAGTATGTGTGTGTGTGTGTGTGTGTGTATGTGTGTGTGTGTGTGTGTGTGTGTGTGTGTGTGTGCGCTGTGTGTGCGTGTGCGTGCTGAATGCTGTGCTGTGAGTCAGAGTGGCGGGCTTCCACCACAGCGGTGGCTAATACAGAACAGAGTGGCAGGCCCCTGAGAGGCCATGCGGGTCACTAAGTGCTCTGCTTAGCTACCGCTGCTAGGCAATCTTTGCTAAAGAGGCCTCAGTGCTATGAAATGGCCTGCTCCTCTGAACCTCCCCATTATCACAAGATGTTGCCATTAAGCCGTTTAGGCCCGACGTCGAAATTACAAAAAAATATTATTTTCTGAAAAACCTCAATGTTTCTCATATCAGTGGTTCTCGATATTTCATGTCAAGGACCCCAAAAATTATATGTAATATGCATTTAGGCCTGACGTCGAAATTACAAAAAAATATTTTTTTAAATGTATTTTTTTCTGAAAAATCTCATGTTTCTATATCAGTGGTACTCAATATTTGTGTCAAGGACCCCACAATTTTTTTTTTTTATATAGATTTGTTATATTTTTAATGTAGACATATATGTGACTTACACTACGCATAAGGTGTAGACCCCTTCCATTCATGGGGATATTTTTTGAACTATTTTTAAGAAACGAGTAGACAATTCTTTCAACTCTGGCGCTGCCCGATGCTTTAATTTGGTTTCACATCTCGTTAAAATATGTAACTTTATTTTTGTTTTCTATTCAACTGCTTGTTCTGGACCCTTGTCTTTATACTGAGCACTTTGATTTGATCACTGTTGTGACGACAACACACACACATTGTTCTCTAATCGGAAGAGTGAATACAGTTAAAGGTATATTCAGTGATTTCACTCAAAAAACCTTAGGTTTCATTTTTGGCTGTGGGACCCAGCCTTTCGTCCAATCAGGATAGAGAGTCAAAAACGAAACCTAAGGTTTTTTGACCCCCAGGGGTTAACTGGGGACAGGGAGGAACTCCTTATATGGCCAGCACAAGAATTTGCGAAGAATTTGCCTGCGAAGAAAATCATCTTGGTTAATTGGAAATCTTTGTTTTTACTGTTTTTTGTCCTTTCCTTTTTGAGTTTGTCTTGTCTTGTTTAAAAAAAAAGAAATCATGATTCTGTAATTCATTGTTGTAAATTATATCTGCATTATCAATGAATAAATCTTTAAAAAAAATAACCCCACAAATTATTATGTAATATGCCACCGACCCCCATCTGAAAATATGTAGTTCCAAGATTTGAGTTTAAAACTGAAAATCTGAAAGAATATATATTCAAAGATGTGAGGCACATTTTAACGATTTTTCAAAAATAGCAGACCTACAAGCTCGTAGCGCGCCACTCGGTGGCGCACTATGAGCTTGTAGGTCTGCTATTTTTGAATTTTTCAATAGCTAAATTATAACATGTTTAAAACACCAAAAAGGGGTTCCCGCCCAGAATGGGTTAAGACACTTTTAACAGCTGTTAATATACTCAAAACCCACACACTCACACATGCGTTCTCTCCCAAGCGTGGGCTTTTGTCGGCTTCAACGTATATAATAATATGCTTAAATGGGCACCAAGGGGGCGTTCAAGTGGTGCAGGGGTAAAGTATCTGCCCACCACTGTGGAGACTGGGGTTATAAAATCCGACATCGTGTGGCAGGGGAGCAGTGTTCTCCGTTGCTGCACAACAGCAACTCCTACTTTACATGTTGCTGCAGTCAGGACGCTTGTTCGACAGGGAGTGAAACTACTGTAAGGGATAGCATGTTAATCCTGTGAAACAGTAAAGGGATATCGTATTCCTCCTGTGAAACAGTAAGGGATAGTGTGTTCCTCCTGTGAAACAGTAAAGGGATAGCGTGTTCCTCCTGTGAAACAGTAAAGGGATAGCGTGTTCCTCCAATTACGCTACAACATCCTCAAGGTTAAGCTCCTCGAAGACGCAGCTGGCGACTACCATGTGCATCGGAGTAGACGTTGATACCCCAATGTTCCTGTCTAACGACTTCAATCAAGACACAATCACAGACACAAGAGGGATCTCCGCAAATCACATTCAACCAAGATATGGCACGCACAAACAAGGGTTTCAATTCGTTCTCCTGCTATGGCACCGTAATGTGGAATGCCCAAACAACAACAACAGCCATAAAGGAGCGTGAATACCTTTTCAAAACTCCTCTAAAAGAATGCCTACAGGTGGCTTCAATTGGCCCCAGTTAAGGCTCATACATACTCCAGTTTTTGGTGATAGGTTATCACCGCGGTGTAGTTTTTAAAGGGTTTGGAAAACTACACCATTTCGTCAGTCGCGGTGATGATCAGCTATCACCGCGGACACAGACCCATCTCTCTGTTTTTACTATCAGACAAGTCTTTTCACTCCGGAGCTATCACCCCGTTCACTGATTGGTCTAGAAGTTGGGTAAACCACAGGGAGGCGGGGTCAATCCTTAAGGACATCACCGCGAGTATGATAGCCTCAACTCTTATCACCATTTTAGGTGATAAAACCTATCACCTAAAATGGTGATAACCTATCACCAAAAACTGGAGTATGTATGAGCCTTTAGGGTTGTCCCGATCAGATCACGTGAATTTTCAATCGGATGGGGGGGATAAATCCATATCATGATATTAGACTGGATATTGTCTGTGATTTTGGATATTGTACTATTGTATAATATAAATATAAGTGTTCTATAAACATTTAAATATTTGAGTTGGAAAAATCAGTATCGGCAGATACTCAAAATCAAATGACCGGGATCGGACCGGGAGCAAAATAATGTGTCTTTAAGTTATAACATAAAAGGCTGGCATGGGGAGAACAGGGGCCGGGGTTGGGCTGGCTGTAAACAAGTTCATTGGATAGTTTATTGCATTATGTATACAGTAGCTAGACCCATTGTGGGAACCCTCTCCGTCCATGAGATGTGCAGAACACACGTTTATATGGACAAATTCACCACCAGGATGGTAGTCATAACGTGTGTAGCCTGAGCTAACGTGTTAGGTTTCTGGTCTAGAGGGGCAGATTTGCGCACGCCCTGATTGGATCTCATCGATCTGTCCGTCACCCCCGGCCCCTCCTCTCCCCCCTAGTGCAGCGCTATGTCACATCATTTGGAGCGACGCCCACCCGGAAGGGTTGACTCCCACTTTTAGACCAGACCAATGCGTTCCTCCAGGCTTTCAATTTTTGCACCAACAAAAATGAAAGCCTGGTACCGAGGCTATAACGTGTGTAATTTGCCAATCTCCTACTGGACTCCTGTTTGATACTTTTGCCTCTCCACACAGACCAGGTTGACGGGGATAAGTGAGCATTCCTATAAACAGAGCAAGAGCTAGAGCAGGGGTAGGCAACCTTTTTGACATGAAGTGCCATGATATTTTTCCTTGATACTCAGAGTGCCATAGTAATAAATTCCCTTAGTCAATAGTACATTTCCACGGTTTCCACATATTTATTGTCCATTTTGTGTTGCTACATGTCATGCATATTTCCACATTAGAACCGTTATAAACTCAGTGCAATATGTCCACATTAGAACAGTTATAGACTCATAGTTTCACATCATGACAGAACAGACTCTTTTTGTTTTAAATAAAATATAACAAAACTCAGTGCAATATTTTCAGAACAGTCTCTTTCTCTCCTTTTTAACTAAAATAAAATAAACATGAGTCATAGATCAGTGCAATATTTTCAGAACAGTCTCTTTCTCTCCTTTTTAACTAAAATAAAATAAACATGAGTCATAGATCAGTGCAATATTTTCATAACAGTCTCTTGCTCTCCTTTTTAACTAAAATAAAAGTAACAGGAACTGTCATAGATCAGTGCAATATTTTCAGAAGTCTCTCTTTCTCTCTCTCTCTTTAACTAAAATTTAAAAAAAAACAGGACAGTGCAATATCTTGTTATAAAAAAAAGAGGCCATGTTGCAGCCTACAGAAAATAAAGAAAGCCGACCAGTCAGTCAGTGTGAGCCCTGGCCCTGTTTCCCTTTGCTAAGCTCCGTTATCTGGGGGTTATAATTGGTCACTTTCAGTTGCACACATGCTTCAGAGCGGTCAACAGTCAAACGACTGCGGGAGGGGCTGAGTACGTCCTTCATGTGTGAAAAGATTTGCTCACAGAGATAGGTTGAACCGAAGACTGATAACAGAGCCAATGCAACGTTCTTGAGGCAGCAGAATTTGTCTGGTACGGATATCCAACACGTGTAGATGCAGGTTGAATGATTTTTCACTGCTGTAGTTTCCAACTCTTTGCGTAGCTCTGCAAACTTAGTCACCCATAGT
Source organism: Protomyctophum parallelum (assembly GCF_964188405.1). Classification (NCBI taxonomy): domain Eukaryota; kingdom Metazoa; phylum Chordata; class Actinopteri; order Myctophiformes; family Myctophidae; genus Protomyctophum; species Protomyctophum parallelum. The sequence continues at coordinate 16,491,813 of NC_139712.1, read as the reverse complement.
GCTGAACTTTTTAGTTCAATCAGCTGCATTTCCAAATCCTGTGTGCCCAGCCAGTCTACCAGAGATGAATCAAACTCGTGTCCATCAAAGCTGTCGGGCTTGATCAAAAAACAGAACATGTCGCCATAGATGAGTGAGAACTTTCTCAAGCTAAATGAGGATAAGACAGAAGTTCTCATAATTGGTTCTAGCGAGCAAAAATAATTAATAATTAGCAGACTTGGCAACCTGACTGTAGAAAGTAACAGTACAGTAAAGAACCTGGGGGTTATTATTGATTCTGAATTGAATTTTAATTCACACATTCACACATTAATTCACACATTTCAGGACTCCCTAAGAAAACGACTGACAGATTACAACTTGTCCAAAATGCAGCAGCTAGAGTTTTAACTAGAACTAAGATGAGAGAACATATTACTCCAGTACCTCCGTACCTCCGTGACTGCCTACCTAGATATGTCCCTAGCCGCCCCCTCAGGTCCTCCAATGCTGGCCTACTTGAAGTGCCTAAAATAATGCTTTTTGCTTCTATGGCCCAACAGCCTGGAATAAACTTCCATTCGAGCTCAGACACGCACCCTCTGTAGACATTTTTAAATCTCAACTCAAGACTCACCTCTTCACCCTTGCTTTTAGTTGAGTTTTATTTTTATTTTTATTTTTTTATGTGTTTTTATTTATTTTATGTTCTTATATTCGGTTTTGTTCTCTGCTATTGTTCTATCATTTTAACTACTTGTGTTTTATTGTATTTTATTTTTGTGTCCTGCCCTGTGAAGCACTTTGAGCTGTATTTATGTATGAAAAGTGCTATACAAATAAAGTTTATTATTATTATTATTATATTTCCTAAAGTCCACAAATCGTCTCTAGAACTCAGATTCCAGGTCACCGATGTATTTGCCGATCCCAGTGGTGTCGATGCGGTGCTCGCGGTGCTCAGCCTCGGCCTCCGCTGACAGCTTTAGTACGAGCTCCCCTACGTGCTTGAAATAGCGGAAAACGGAGGTCGCAATGTATTTTTTAAAGACTGGCAGTTTGCCGACAAAAGTAGCCCACGTTTCATACATGTCCAAAACCGTTTGACCCGCATCTTGTAACTGGAGATTGAGCTCGTTCAGATGCCCAGTGATATCAGCCAGAAACATGAGTTTCATCACCCACTTCTCATCCTCCAGTTCTGGGTAGTTTTGGCCCTTTTCCACAAGGAATGTGCTGTCCATTTCCTCGAGTAGGGACTGGAACTGGCGGTGTGTGAGAGCAGATCGCTTAACTATGAAGTTAACAATTTTGGTCACTGTATCCATAACCATTTATATCCACGCTCTCATCAAGTGCAACACTAAATACAGTGGCATCTTTCAACCCAGCAGTTTGCTGTGAATTAACATTTTCTGCTATTTCTTCTATGCGTCGCTGGATTGTTCTGGCAGATGTGGGGATTTCTTTTATTCTGGACTTGATTGTCTCTTTATTTGGCAAGCCATCAAACAAAGCATCTGCACTTAACTGGAACGACTCTTTGATGTATTCTCCGTCTGTGAATGGCTTACCACGTTTTGCGATGCAGTGGGCAATTTCATAACTTGCTTCAGTGCCATGGTGTTTAGCAGTGGAAAAAGCTTTCAGTGTGTTGGTTTGCTTGTCGTAAGCGGATAAAGCTCTTTTTATTGCCTCCGTCTTGTCTGCCGTATCTTTGAAAGATTTTTCGTGTCTAGTTTCAAAGTGACGCTTAACGCTTGACGTCCGACACACAACATTCTCAAGACATAAAACGCAGATAGCGCGATCTTGCTGCTGAACAAATCCATATTCATCTCTCCATGTGGGCTGGAATGCTCGGGAATCTAATTTGGCCTTTTTAGCCATCTTTGTAATGTTCTTTCACACGGAGCCACAACAACATGAGCGCAGTCGCACATGCATCACACACCGGCGTCCTGCGGATATGACGTAATGTTAACAGCCCCGCTCCGTGAGTTGAAAACAGCCGATCTACAAGCTCACAATGCGTCGCATATAGGTGAGCAGCACCTAGGTATAAAACTCAGCATGAATACTGCAGAAGGTATAATTTATTTTACAACATGCACATGCACATGCAAAAAAACAAAAAAAAGATTCTCCCAGAATCTGGCAGCGTGCCAGCCGATACCACCACGCGTGCCATCGTTGGCACGCGTGCCTAAGGTTGCCGACCCCTGAGCTAGAGTAGACGTATTCAACAAGGGGCAGGTTGTGTCTGCATACACAGCCTCCATGACAGATGGTTAGCATACATAGGAAATTAGAAGAGGTCTTCATAGAGCACCTGGCTCCCTGACAGGCATGGCATGGCATTGATGTGCAGACAGGAGGAACGTGCTGTCACCAGCACTGTGTGGTTTGCTTCGGCCCGTCTTTGATCTGGGAAATCTGCTCAAAAGGCTTGTCCATCTGTCCGTTCACTAGGGATGAGTCATTTCCATATTCGAGTGGTCGCATTAAGGTGACTCCAGACCGAGGAAACTTGTCCAGACTAGTCAAAGACTACTTAAAACTCTCATATTGCAACAGACTAGCATTTTTTTTATTTGCACAAAGACAGTCTGCCGACGAAACATTAGTTGCCAGGTCTGATTATTATAAGCAACTTTTGGCTAGTTGTCCTGTAACATACAGTAGGTTAATATTCATAGTTGCCCGTTGCGTTATAGTTTGGACGTATTTCTGAAGTGTAGTTGCTTATTTGGGCTTGCTTTCACGATTGATTTAAAAAAAATAGCTGATGTAATAGGGCTCAAGTAGTGAAACTGATTGCTTCTTTTGGATTGGTTTTCGCTTGTTTCACTCACAGAATCTGGCAACACGGCGCTTCACACCAAAACACACAAAGATTTTCACTAGTCTTGCTTTGGAGTTGATTTGGAGACTGGAGTTGATTGATTGGTATTACATATATATTAATTGTCATGAGTTGATATTGAGAATATGGTATCTAGTTCACACACTACACCAGTAGTCAGCGGTGAAACATGACGAGCAGACTACAATCCCACTCTACAGTGGAGTAATTTACCCCCCTCATCACTACAACATGGATAGGGTCGCTCCCGACATTGGCAACCGACCGGTTCGGTTCTTCATCAACGGGTTCCGACACGTCGATGAAGAGAGAGAGAGCATCATTAGAGAGGAGAAGCGAGCATCGACTAGGGTTTAATATTTTCCCGGATTTGGCTCATTTTAATTCCCGAGAATTTGCAGACATTTTCCCGGGCTCCCGCGGGAATTCCCATCAGAAAAAAGAAGAAAAGAAAAGAAAAAAAGTGCCCACCAAAACGAAGTTATATGTATAGATTTTGTTTTGTTTAAAACGTTTTATTTTAACGAAATATGAATACCAGTATATAGCCAGCCTACAATTAAATTATTAAATTAAAATATTAATAATGTTATAGGCCTACTACGCTAATAACGCTATTCAGAAAAAGTGACACTTAAGGAGTTTGCACTAACGAAGCATGGGGAAAAAAATAAACGACCTCACGTCTTTCACATAGATTTAATAGCTATGGTCTTTCACCCTTTGAGCAGTGCTTTGAACAGTGCAGAGAATGTTGAGAATGTGATCATCTCGCCTTGTACTTTATGAAAAGTCCGATTGGGTGTTAAAATAGCCAGTGCACAACACACTGATTATATTAGGGGGAGAGAGAGAGAGAGAGAGAGATGCTGCATGCTGGTGGTTATAGGCTATATGGTTATGAAACTAATTGTAGCCTACTCATCTTTGTTTGTGTTCCGTTTCACATTATTGCTGAGTGACGCACACATGCAGGCAAAAGCAAAAAGGGGTTCAGAAGCGACAATGTCCACCACAGGGAAAGAAAACTCCTCCTCACTCCGTCGATAAAACACACACTTCTCACAGAGTGACTGATTAGGCTACTAATGATTGACAGGTGCAGCAGCTTTGGGAGCGTGCCTGAAGATGTACAACACAGTTCTCGAGAGAGTGACTCGGTGCTTGTCCAGCGCAGACAGGAAATTAAACGTTCTCCTCAGACGTTCATATTTTGCTAAAGTGTATATAATATAAGCTCTGTATCTGGTTAATTTGCGGGGGGGATGCAGGATTCGCGGGGTCCCGCTGATTTTATCTTGACCGCCCGTGCCCGCCCGCAGGCATTTAAATACTGCCTGCCAACATTTACATTTACGTTGGGTCCCGCTGACTCTCGTTCCCGTTGCAGCCCTCGAGTGTGATCCATAATTCCATATAAATATCATCAACATGTTTGAAAATGATGGGCGGGTGGGGAAAGAACACGCACTGTGTGCAAACTCCTTTAGTAGTAATTTTCCTGGCGGGAAAATGCGTGCCCTGTACCCGGGCGGACGGGATTAAACCCTAGCATCGACCCAATCGACTAAAAGCAGAATGTAGGTTCCCTCGTTCACACTGCCTTCCCTCCTCCTTCCTCTTCCTCACTCCGGCAGAAACTGGGACAACTTAGCTTTCTTTTCCAAGACTGCACTTTCAGAGATCCTTGCCGTTAACCCCCTACTGGTGTGTACTGCCCTGCCCTCCCTTACTGTAACACTGTGTGTTGCATCTGTGTGCGCGTGTGTGTGCTCGCTCATGTGCGTTTTCTTGTATCACAGTTTACCTGTAGAGCATGATTGATTAAGTGGCCCGGCAATCGAACTTGGACAATTGAGCGTGAGAGAGAGAGGAAGAAGATCCATCATGGTGAAGGCTCATGCCTGGGTTTGGCATTAGATAAATGGGGTTGGGATGGCGAGGGTGAGTGTTCGGGATATGGTTTGGTGTGTTTGTGTGCATGTGTCAGGTGCACTTGTATGTGCGAATGAGTCCTTTCTCCCATGTTTGTGTGTGGTTAAGCCGTAAGCTGCAGAGTTACACACACAAGTACACACACACATACACACACACCTGTAAGTTGTTTGGGCTGTTCATCCAGAACAAAGAAAGAGTATCCTTTCCTTGGCCCTCCTTGGCTTTGGTTGGATACAGGGAGAGAGGAGGAGGAGGCAAGGAGGAGGAGGAGGAGGTGGGGTGGTGTAGTGTTTCCTCTGCATTATGGATGAGGTGTGTCCACGCTGTGCAATCGCAGCTCTCTGATGGTTAGAAGGTGGCCTGCTGGCGTTACTTTAGACTGGCTCTGCACTGTGTGTACGTGTACGTGTGTGTGCATGTACAATTGTGCATGTGTGTGTGTGTGTGTGTGTGTGTGTGTGTGTCTGACATGCGTTTTTTTGCGTGTGTGCAGCAAGTGTGAGGGACTGTGAGGGAGAGGGGAGGGGGGTGGGGCATCAGAAAGAGGTGTGGTTGGAAAGGGACATGGCCAAAGACATTAATTTAGGGGTCCTTAAACTGACTGACCACGTGCTCCATGTCATGTCAGCTAGACCCCAGGACAGTGGCGGGTTATTGAAGCTGCCGTGTCCTGGTGACCAAATCTGGTGTTGCAAGACTTCTGCATATATATTATACATTATATTGTCTGAAACGATGCGCCCATGCTCTATTGGCTCCAACGCTGGAGCCATAATGCCGGAGTAAGAGTGTATACTTTTGGGGATTCTATTAATTTAAATGAAGTTGCCCACCCAGCACCAGCGCATGAAAGTTTAATGCGCTGGGCTGGGTTTATTCTCTAGGGCTGTCCATTCTCTAGGTCTTATATACCTGTAACTCTATGGCTGAGAGCCTGAGACATTGTAGAGGTCCCATCCGTACAATCTGAAGTAGGAAAGTCAGCTTTTTGCTTTGATGCCCCAACCACATGGAACACTTTACAGCAAACATTGAAAATGAATGCCCCAATATCTTATGGTCAATTTAATAACCTGCTTTTGAACCTCCCTACCTCAATATGTAACTGTTTTTAACTTATGTTTTGTCTCACTGTCTGTATAATATGTCTATGCCTTACATGAAGATTTGTTTTGTGTTTTATACCTGCATGTCTTAAATTGTTTTACTTTTATATACTGCATGTAATCTCGTCAGCATTGAAAATGAGGGAGAACCTCAATTGCTCTTTCGAGAATAAATAAAGGTTTCAATCAATTGTCACGAGTAAATATCTCTACTTCACGTTTCCTACAATAAGAACATAAAAAAAAATATATGCTAATATTTCCATCCTATATTAAAATTGCCTGGAGGAGGGTGGATGGATGGATGGCGGAAAACCTTTATATATTTTCTAGAAATCCCTTTTAGCGCCTCTTCATTCAGCAGCAACACTTCACTTCATTTACAGCTGACTTCATTCACACACTTGGCAGCTGCCTCCTGTGACCCGTCTTTTCCTGCTGCTGACCACTGATCCACTCCGGTCAACCTATCGGGCGTTAAGAGCCAGCTCACTGCTATAGTAGTAGTGGAGGGAAAAAACAAGTCACTTACTGTACTGGTTTTCCATTAAAACGGAATCATAAATATGAAGCAAAGTTGCGAGACAGTTACAGAATGAGAATGTACAGTATGCCCCTTTGTTTCCATCCATAATAATATTAATGGGGTTATTAGATGAAATAAACAGTAGGCGACTCTATTTTGCCTTCTACATCCTGACAGTTTTCAGTCAGTCGTTCTTTGATTTTTCAAAAATAGCAGACCTACAAGCTTGTAGTGCGCCACTCGGTGGCGCGCTATGAGCTTGTAGATCTGCTATTTTTCAATAGCTAAAGCATAACATAATGCTAAAACCAAAAGGGGTTCCCGCCAAAAATGGGATAATATTATGGGGTTATTGGATTAAATAAACAGTAGGCGACTCTATTTTGCCAGTCAGGTGAGATGCATATTATTGGAAATCAATAACTTTTTGACACCCTCTTATCCAAAAAAAAGATGTTACACAGACTGTCCTGGACTGCCTGGACTGGACTGGCTGTGCAGAGGCTGTGCAACGTTTCTTTCAATCCGGCTGTCTGGAATTCAGTCGGTAGGTCTACTCACCATATGCAGAGCCTTTTTAGAAGGACATTAACTGTAATATTAACAATATGACACAAAGCTACACAAAGGGTGGTTGAGAGTGTATATATAATAGTTTGTGTACTATTGTTCATTATTGATGGTATTCTTTTTGTGCCTGTTGTTTTTACCCTGCTGTAGTACTTGTCCTGTAACCTTATCTTAACTGCTGTGCTACCTCTGGCCAGTGGATTTCCCTCTCGGGAATCAATGAAGGTGTTACAGTACTCCATCTCTTATAAATGAATCAATGAAGGTGTTACAGTACTCCATCTCTTATGAATGAATCAATGAAGGTGTTACAGTACTCCATCTCTTATAAATGAATCAATGAAGGTGTTACAGTACTCCATCTCTTATAAATGAATCAATGAAGGTGTTACAGTACTCCATCTCTTATGAATGAATCAATGAAGGTGTTACAGTACTCCATCTCTTATAAATGAATCAATGAAGGTGTTACAGTACTCCATCTCTTATAAATGAATCAATGAAGGTGTTACAGTACTCCATCTCTTATAAATGAATCAATGAAGGTGTTACAGTACTCCATCTCTTATAAATGAATCAATGAAGGTGTTACAGTACTCCATCTCTTATAAATGAATCAATGAAGGTGTTACAGTACTCCATCTCTTATAAATGAATCAATGAAGGTGTTACAGTACTCCATCTCTTATAAATGAATCAATGAAGGTGTTACAGTACTCCATCTCTTATAAATGAATCAATGAAGGTGTTACAGTACTCCATCTCTTATAAATGAATCAATGAAGGTGTTACAGTACTCCATCTCTTATAAATGAATCAATGAAGGTGTTACAGTACTCCATCTCTTATAAATGAATCAATGAAGGTGTCTCTTATAAATGTTTTTGTTGTGTTGGTTTAAAACCATAATAGATAGGGACAACGTCAGGAAACACTCCTCTCCCCCTTCTGTGCGGGCTTCCAAGTGAGTGAGCTGGTTTGAGACACATATGTGAGAGTTGCAAATACGAGTGTTCCTATAAAAAGCTGTTGTCATGACTACTTCTGAGGTTGTGCACTGCATCTGTCTGATATATACATTGCTATCAAACGTAACGTTGTTTTAGGACCAATAAACCCACTGACTGACAACTGAATATAATTACAGTGTCCTAATAGAGAGATACCAGGATATTGATATCGTACACTCACCTCATTTTGTGATATTTTGTGTTTATTGTTGAGGGGCGCTAGACCCTCCTATACAGGTTTAATGTTAAACAAACATAAAAAACGCTATGACATGGACAGAGTTTTGTCACCAACACAAACATTAAATGCCATTAACAATGAACAGAGTTTAATGTTTGTTTTGTCCCCATTTGTTTTGTCTGATAATTATGTCATAAAAGATGTATATATAGCGCCCCTCACTTCACACGGGTGTGATTTTGGATACTATAAACACCTAGCAGATTAATTACCATTAAGGGCCTTGCCAACGTGAAGCGAGGAACGCAGGCGTTGTTGCCTGGATCAACACAGGTGTCCTCCAGGTCTGTTGAAGAGGGACGCAACAACGCAAGCGTAAAAAAAAAAGCTAAACAGAATCCAGGTCTGGTGAGTCGCGCGTGTGTGCACATAACGAGCATGCACGCAACAAATGCACGGGACCGCGCTCACGTAAATACGCTTGCGTTGTCACACCGCGACTTCTCCGAGCAAAAACACAGGTCTCATTGAAAACTAACTATAGGCGTGTTGCAATTGCAACAACTTACAATTGTGGATCAACATGAAGTGTCTTGATGGAACACTGTTTGAATGAAGCCGTTTTCCTCCGGTAAGCGAATCACAGAGATGAGATTTGAAATCAGTTCCTCCAACTAAGCATTTGGTATCGTTATTAATTTCTCTTTCAGAAACGACATACTGTGACTGTACTTACTGGTGGATTGTCCGTTTTATTTAATGCTGCTGTAGTGACTGGTACTACTGTATGTACAGTATGATGTCCAGTAGCCATCTATATACTGTAGCTACTGTACAACTATATAAAGTATATATCTATATACACATACATAGTATACTATATATATAAATGTAGATATGGAAATTAAGCAATTACCTTGCACACCCCCCTCTATATCACGGCAAGGAAATGAAACGGCCAACAAATAATCAAAGCCATGGTGAGAAATAATCACCACTAAGCATGTGTTCTGTGTGCATGTTTATGCATGCAGTGTACAGTATGTGTACGCGTATGTCTCTCTTTGTTGTTGAACATTACCGGGACCACTACATAAATGAAAATGTCATATCCAGGAAATCACATAACAATCTATCGCCTACTATCCCTAGAAGTAATTGCTCACACATCCGTCCAACCAAATACTGGGGCTATATATTAATATTGGAAGGTTATACGGAAAATACTTTCATCCACTATTTTACACCTGTAAACTTGTCATAAAAATGTAATAATTGTTGTCGACAATTGAAATATCAGCATCTTGCATTAGCAAGGCTGTCTATTGTGCACCCATTGTTAGTAACACCAGCGAGGTAGCATCTGGTTAGAATGGCTTGTAGGACAGAGCTGATAACTGATACAGTTATCAGCTCTACAAGACAGCGTTTTAGCGTGTCCAGAGGATATCCTAGAGTGTTGTGCATGTGTGGTCTGAACAGTGGAAAGAGTGTGTGTGTGTGTGGGGGGGGGGTTTCACACAGCGAACAGCTGGGGTCAGATCAGTCTCTCTCGCTCCCTCTTTGTGCCTCCTGAAGGGTTTTTCTCATTTTTTCCTGAGCTCTGCTACTTCTGTTTCCTGACTGACTGACTGACTGACTGAGTGAGTGAAATCACGCTTGTGCGTGCGTCTCTAATGGCGTTTAGGGGGTCCATTACTATAACCATGACCGTGCCATTGCCACAGAGAGCTTTTTCGTCACACTTGACAGCTTCCAATTTCCATGGTCGCTATTACGTGCACGTGTGCGGGCTTCTCAAAAAAGCTTTTTTCCCTGATCGTTTTCCAGTGAACCCTATAGTGACTATATAGCGACATCAACAGCTGCAAGTTTAAAATGTACACAATAAATTGTTTTGAGGCAATTTAGCAACTAATTAGCTGTGATCATGCAAGGAAGATACATCTAGAGGAGGTATATGTACTGGAAATTGGTAAATAGCCACCACGCACACACAGAAGCACTCACAGTAAGTGCGTAAGCGTAAGAGCAACTATAATAACGTTGTCTTTCCAACAAAACAAACTGGTCGTGATGAAGCACAATGAAAACCAAATTCAATAGAAGACATGCGTCCATAATAGCAGTATTCACACACATACAGTACACGCACACACTGAAACACTAATACATACAGAGAGCTTCTCATATCGTTGCTGTCTGGTAGAAATTAGAAACCTTGTATGCCTTAAGTGGTTACTTTTTAACCTGTCTTCAAATTAATCCAATGTTTCCTTTTTTTTGGCAAAAGCTCTTATTAATACTTCCCATTGGTTAAATATTTATAAAACCCATAGACAGACAAGCACTTTCAACCTGAAATCTCCATTTTGGGTTACTATAGGGAGTATCGGCAAACGTTTTCAAACTTTTTTTCAAATGCGACACATTGTGAGCTTGTAGAGCTGCAATAGTCACTACATTTGCACAACACTGTCATATGATCCAGGCTTTCATTTATAGATAAATAAAAAGATGAAATATGGAGATACAAGGTTTCTGACCGACAAGGGCGATATATTCTGGGTTATGTTTACAGTTGCCAAAACAATCCATAAAAACACATGGAAGCCCTAAGACACATACACACACTGCCAGTGAAGGCCAAATATAAACACACAGCACTTCAACTCAACACACACACACACAGTTCTCAGACCGCAAGATCAGAAGACACTCCAAACACACACACAGTCACACATGCGTACGAACTATCACACACACCGATGACACACACACACTACCATCCTGATCGCACACACACACACACACACACAGACTACCATCCTGATCGCACACACACACACAGACTACCATCCTGATCGCACACACACACACACACAGACTGATCCTGATCGCACAATCTACCTCATATTACAAAACGAATGAGGTTCTTCTTCACAACTCTGTCCTCAGGCACCACACACACACACACACACACACACACACACATACTGTACACATACACACAGTGTGTAAGTCCTACCGTCCTTGCGATACAGGCTGATCTCCACCTTCCTCTCCTCAGAGCCCAGCAGAGCCTGGGCCATCTGGGCGATGGCCAGGCGCTTAGTGTGGGGCCCGTACAGGAAGTTGCAGCTGCACGGCTTCTGCATGATCTCGGCACGCGAGTAGCCACACATGTGGCAGAAGCCATCGTTGCAGAAGATGATGGCGCAGTTCTCCACTCGTGCATTGGCGATGATGAACTTGCGACCTGCAAGACGAAGAATGGGGGTTATGCGTTAGTCAGGATGTTGGCTAGCTTTAGCTTGCTAAGACAGTGCTGCACATTTAATCACAGTCTGAATAACACTATGATGACCAACATGACTTATAGTATTAGTAGACAATAAGAGATAGAAAGAAAGACAGAGAACCAGAATGTGCTCAGCAGAGCATACCTCGGCACAAAGGAGGTGGCTTATCTACGAGGTGGTGTGCTTAAGGCGCCAAGACCCCTTTTGTCCAAAAGAACTTCATGAAGGATGTGACCAGTTAATCAGTTCTTCGTTTGCCGTTGATAAACCTTTGTTTTTTTTGAGTGGTGCAACCACTCCAAGGAACAGCAATGTCCCCATGTCAGGATTCAAGAGTTTTATTGTCACACAGATGTACAAGTACAGCATTGTGAAAAACTTAGGTTGGGGTGCTCCACAATACACAATAAAATATAAATAACAGTGCAACCCCATTTAAAAGGTTATTTAAAAAGGTTAAAAACAACATTAGAGTTATATATTGTCATTTTTATATAGAGGGGGAAACATTATAGGCTACGCGATGTAATTAATATATATTTGATTGATTGTGCCAAATAATCGCCTTTTTCCCTCCACCCCTCTTTACATAACTCGCTAATTTTTTTCTCATTTGAAAAAATTCAAAATACCATGTAAACTACGGAATTCTGGCTTGTGTAGGCCCTCTCTACGAAACGATATCAAGTGAAAAGGAAATGTCAGGCAGCTTGCAGATTAACCATTTTCAGAAAAGTGCGTACATTTAGGCAACAATGTGCTATTCTCGGCCAATTTTCTACCGATTGTTCTAATTCCAAATGGCCTATATAATCCGTGAAGTGTACATTTTCATTGGGTGTATAATAATGTATTTATAAGAGAGGGAAGAAAATAAAAATAAGTGAGTGCGTGTAGGCAACAATGTCGTCTCCAGCTGAAGAGGTGTGAACGAGTGGTGCGGGGGTGCGGGGGATAAAGGGGGAGAGCGGTCGAATGGGCCGGAATATCTCAGACTGAGTAGGAGTCATTTTTTTCAGACTTGCTAGTGTTAAAAGGTTTTAAAATGAACACAGACAGCACACAAGTCCTTAATACATAAATAAAGTGCATTGTTCATTTGTTTATTGTATTGTATTTGTCTTACAGCCTGGGGAAGAAAACTGCTCTTGAGCCTGGTTGTGCTGGCTTTGATGCTTCGATATCGCTTTCCTGAGGGCAGCAATAGGAAGAGTCTGTTATGGGGGTGTGTGGGGTCTTTAATGATTCTCCGCAACTTCAGTCCACGTACCTGTCCCAATTTTTAGAGTACCAGTAAGGGCAAATGTGGCACTGTTGTGCTAGAAACAGAGAGAGAGAGATACTGCTAATTACAGAGAGAGAGAGAGAGAGAGAGAGAGAGGGAGAGGTGTGTGCTAAATGCTAATTCCCCCACACGGTAACTCTGTCATTTTTCGACCGTTTCGGACGCGGGGCAGCTCGCCAGAACCAGGCTGGCACCCTGGGCGCGTTCCTGTGGGCCTGGAGTTGCGCCACTCAGTTCACACGGGTGTGATTTTGTGGGGGACAGCCCTCCATTCCGAAACCCCACCATTCCGAAACACCACCATTCCGAAAAGTATTTTTCGGAATGGTGGTGCTTAAAAAGCACCACCATTCCGAAATTCAGAACACCACCTCCACCCACGTCTAGACTCCTCCACCCACCTCCACCCACCTCTACAACCTCCACCATTGGGAAACGTTTGCTTTGTTGTTTGATTTTTGAAAACTTTAAAACCTTTTCACCTAAAATGCCATGCCAAAAATATGGATTATGTCGTCTTACTATCCATGTATACTGCAGGTTCTGTCCTATGAGCAGTATGTCGAGGATCATGTCCATGTAATAATTGTATATTCACTAGGCTCTGCCGACTTGTGAGCTCTGACTCAGTCTGTTCTCACGAGTGTCTGAAATTGAAATGCTCATGCCCTCTTGAAGAAGCCACAAGAGAGGCTTCAAGAGGGTTAAGTGGAGACAAATTGTACGTCTTGTGCAGACATTTGAATTAGGCAACTCTAGTTTGATTTTGACTCACCTCTAAAACGAAGTGAATTAACCCACACACACACACAGAGAGAGCAGTATGGAGAATACTAACCCACTCATATTGAATAATCGAAGGATAACTCGAAGGATGATGATGATGATAGCGTGTAGTTTAGCAAAAATGGATAATAAATAATAAAAAAATATATTTTCGTGAACAGAAATGCCAGCTTTTTTAATACTATATTAACACATTTTGCTAGGGACCCCCTGGAACCCCCTCAAGGACCCATGGAGATTGCCGGGACCCCCCTTTGAGAACCACTGACCTCTACAACCCACACAACCACAGCTGATGCTCAAACTATTTTGTTCCCACTGTGGGTAGCTTCCAGAACCATTACCTCTTTGACTCTCTCATATTCTGGTTAATGGCGACTTCAACCAGGTGAAAGTTTCGTGTCAGATGTTTCCCAGTATGTTCATCTCATTGACTCTGGCGCTTATCTGCCGCCAGATGCAGCGGTGTCTTTTATTTTGAAGACCCCAAAATGAACCGGAAGCTACAGTAACTGCTAGGTAGCGTCAATTTGGTAATGAGCCCCTAACATCGACGTAATGCGCTTGTAATGGCGGCGGACGGCAGTGAATCATTTCATTGACGGACCACAGGCCAGCCGAGCGTTACCTAGTGCAGGGGACGCTGCTAGAATAGATGGAGGATATCAGCAAGACCATTCTGAATCAAAAAATAAAATCCGATCTATTGATCTACTCTGTATGCAAATGTCAGACATTCATACACCTGACCCGTGTCGCCCTCCCCTCTGTATGCGGTTCTGATCACACCATGGCGACGCTTATCCCTTCTCATCTCCCAGGTGTGAGAAGGGTACGGTCCGCTATTACCAGAGACGTGCCGTGCTGGTCCAAAGAGGTGGAGGTGGGAGACTCAGGTTTGAATTTGAAACTCAAACTCAGACTCATTTTTCAGTGAACATGGAGACAGATTTGACAGCCTTTGTCAGGTCATCACTGAATACATCAGGTTCTGTGAGAGGGAGTGCGTTCATACTAAGGTTTGTTGCTTCTCAAACAACAAACCGCGTATGACAAAATAAATCAATCAACTCCTTGTCACTCCTAGGTGACACACCAAGCCTGTGACAGGCCGCCTGACCATCAATTTGTGTCTGTGGCCATCATAATCATATAATCATCCACTCGACATGTGAAAAAGGAAGGCAGTCCGCACATTGTTCTGAAGCTCCCAGGTTACTTAGTTTATTTAAAGCATGAAGACACGTTTGTACCCTTGACGGGTCTTCATCAGGTATATGACTGGACTCTTTCACAAATGAGTGTTGACTCATTGATTGAATGATATGACTGGTGGTAGTGAAGTGAGGCATCTTGCATGAGTTTGTCACCCGATTCAAATGTTCAATCTACGCAGAACTCGTTTATGTGAGAGAGGAGCTTTCCCTCACATTTGCCTGGTGCAAACAATGGACAGCTATAGGTGAAAGTGAGTGAGTGCACGTGTGTGTGTGTGTGTGTGTGTGTGTGTGTGTGTGTGTGCGTTTTCACTCGCATTCGGCCTATTGTGGCAGCATCTTTTTGATATGGGTATAATGTAACAGTCCTTCTCAAACAAAATGGGCCAATATTTTGGTTCCATTTGTACACTCTCAGAGTTACATAATTGTTAGAGTCTATCTGGGGACCCGCTGAAACCAACTCAAGGATCCCTGGGGGTCCCGGGACCCCACTTTAATGATGCAACAGTGAGTATACCGTTATTTATTCATTTGTGTCGTCCATTATGGGACATGTACGTATTTCCTCTCATGCAGGAGGATAAACAGTCCTATAAACTGATTGGTCAGCTGTAGTCTGTGTGTACCATCAGAACGTAAGAAGTTGCAGTTCACACTTCAAAACTTGGTCAGAAATATAAATGATCATATAATGACCCCGTCAAGTATTGTTTTCACCCAAACATAACATCTATGGCTGAGTTTTATAGTCCTTGAACTTGTCTTTGTCTGTGCAGTGTGTAATCATTAACAATTCCAGGATCTATTCATTATACCATTATGCCACGGATGTAGAAACTACCCTTCGTGAATATGCTAATATATCACGTCCCTGGAATCAACATGCCCCCAAATCAACACATCTCGGTCACACATGTATCACTATGGCAAAATGCAATATTAGACTAATTATGCCTCATCAAAGCAAGTTATACAAGATTAGCAATGTAAATATTGTAGCCTAGTTTGCCATAATGTTGCAATGCATGCAGTTATAGAATAAAGGTTGTGTTCTGTGCAAACTTTAATAGAATAATAACAGCGTGCATGTGCGTCTGAATACTGCCTGAGCCTAGAAGCTACTGCTTTGTCTATTTCTCGCTCAAATGTTTTCAAAAACATTTTTGTGAGCAGTTATTTGCTGTAAATGACACTGTGTGTGTCACAGTGTGTGTGTGTGTGTGTGTGTGTGTGTGTGTGTGTGTGTGTGTGTGTGTGTGTTTACATGGCTGTCATGTTGGAAACAGGGCCCAGCAGGTGCTCAGAGGGTTTGATTAGACATCGGTCTGTTATAGAGCGGAGCGGTCTGTTATCAAGTCATATAACACACACACACACACACACACACAAATTAACTTTTCCCCATCTCCTAAATGAGGTCAGAAGCTACATTTCTGTGATCATTTCCAAGAAATAATGAAAGTAAATACTAGAGCCACATTCAGGGGGTTGCAAAGTTATGCGTTTGTTTTTCCAGATAAAATAGGCTGGCTAATGGCTATCCTTCACAGGATCAGTCAAGGACTTTCCATCTACCTGATCATTTCCATTCCATTTTGTTGAAAAAATAATAATACATTTTGAGACTTTCCTCCTGCATGTCCTTAAATCACAGCAAGACACCAAATCTCACAGAGACGTATAGGAGGAGGTTGGCTTGACTGGAACTAGCCACCCACCCATCCCTGGTGTGATTTCAGGTGCTATTTATTATGTTGTTTGGCTTGAGATTAGTCCAAGAAACTGGAAAGGAAAAAGCTAGATTTTGTTTGGTAAACAGACGCAGTTTCACGAAGGAACAGTGAACAAGGAAAGACTGCTTTCATATTTTTTGCCCTTGACAAATGAATCAACTCCAAGAATCTGAAATTGGACAAACTGGACTGCATTTCATTTTTCAACACAAAACCTTAAACTGACTTTCTGTGTGTGAAAAATAAGTAGGCCTATTGCCTTTATTGACTTTGAGTGACTTTGTTTCGGGTTGAAACCATTTACAGTGTTTTGAAGTATTGTTTTTTACACAGTGACCTTTTTAGGGGTTTTTTATGATTAAAACCTTTAATGGTGGAAACCACTACATAATGGTGCCCAATGTGGGGCATGATAAGGTCATTAATTAATCAAACGCTAATGACGCTATATTAAAAATAAATTGTGCTACCTAATTTGTGGTGGCGCTACGAAATGAAAAGGTAGGTGGGACCGGAGTGCTAGGGCTCGACAGTGCGACTAGGTACTCGCATTTGCGATTAAAAATATCACTGTGCGAGTTGTAAAATTCAATTTGTAGCACAGGTGCGACTACAGGATTTGACCATTCAATCATGATAAAGACAAGTCTCTGTCTACAGCAAGTGCACATTCTATAGTCGCGGTTCTATACCTAAATTTATATTTCTGAACGGCGTTGTCGTTCGCCAAAAAGAGCAGAGCTACAAGCTAACAACGTGGTCGAGGCTCAATGCGGTGTTCATTTGAAGATCTGTCCCTTTGCTCCCACCGCCCCGCCCCTCCCTGTGTTGCTGCTCAGTTCTCTTCTCTTCCCTGTCAGCAGCGGAGCGAACGCAGCAGAATAGCATGGTAGCACAGAAGACAGGAGTTGCTAGGACCCCGACATGTTGAATACTAGTTATTTAGAAAATTTGTAATGTTAAAACATCACTTGATATAACTTTTAACCAAACGTGGGTGAAACAGCGTGCAGCCGCGCACGTAAAGAGTGCACGTGCGCACGCACATGGAGTGGACGGATTGATTGATATACCAAAACAACCCTTGCTTAGCACCTCGCTAAAAGCGTGTGCGTAGCGCAATACGAATGACCGACCTGGCTGGATATATTAGTCAGTGGCTAGCTCAGGTCCATAACTCTAAATGCAACACATTAGACTAGAGCTATGGACCAGAGCTAGTCAGTGGCCTCACTGGCCTGCATAACGAGCAACGTAAAAAAGGCAAAGATCCCCCCACCTCCTTCCACCACGCCGAGGTGTAGCCTATATGTCCGATGTTCTGTCTGAACTGAAGCAGTCAAAGCCAAGGAGAATGTTACATTACTAATTCACCATCGAGTAGCCTCTGCACTAAATGTCACACTCACATGATAGAACAGCAAGATAAAAACGGATAGTCTGTCTGTCTGTCTGTCTGTCTGTCTGTCTGTCTGTCTGTCCATCCATTCATAAAATTAATTGACTATCTATCTATCTATCTGCATACCAAACTAATAGTCTATCAGTATAAAAACAAATTGAAGAAAAATAATATCCAGATGAATATCAATATTGTGATCATTTCTGAAAAGATATTGTGATATAATATTGCCTGCCCCTACCTCATATCACTTTATTAAAGACAAATCACACCTGTGTTAAGTGAGGGGCACTCTTATCATACATCATGATTTAATTTACGTCATATTTAGCGGAATTTTGACCTAATTTCTCCGTTCATTGTCAATGGCAAATATTGAGATGTGTGGGGACTAAAGCTGTATATAGGAGGGGCTAGCGCCCCTCAAAAACACATTATTTGATAACTTCTCATCGTGCTCCTAAAATAATTTGTGTGCTACTAGATTTTTCAACTTAGGCGTGACGTGCTACTTGGAAAAATGCTAAGCGTCGAGCCCTGCCTGTGAAAAGGTTAGTCTGGAGCCCTGTCAAGAGTTATTCATGTTTTAAGATTTTCGGTCTCATCGTCTAAAACAGACTCTCCCAGCATGTGGAGCGATGCAAACGGTTTTGATATCAATAAATCTCCGTCCTTTTATCAATGTCCGTCCTGAGCGCTACTAATTGATTTAACGGAGAACTCCGTCCTTCCCGTTCGGGGTGTTAAAGGGATATTTCACTTTCAAAAATACTTTTGGCAATTTTATCTAGCCTGTCTACTCAGGCTTATGTAAACACTCCATATTTAGAGATTTGATATTCATTTTAGCTGCTCCGCCCCCTTCCTATACAAACCTAATATAACTTCAAACTCCATTTTAACCATGTTAGATTCATTGAAAACACCCAACCTTTTTTCTGGTGACTGATATCGTCCTTTTAATACGTGAGGGGTCCATGTTTTTAGTGTATGTGGCCGTGCTAACAAAAACTACACAAACATAATATGCCATTGACAATGAATGGACAATTTTGAGTATTTGTGTAAACACAAACATTTCGTAACACAAACATTGAAGACGAAGGTGAAGATGCAAATTCTGATTGGCCGGAATGAGATGATGTGTGATGATGTATGATGATAAGAGCGTCCCTCACTTCACACGGGTGTGATTTTTTCTATTACCGTTTTCATATATTTTTGAGGGGCGCCAGCCCCTCCTATATACAGCTTTAATGTTTGTGTTGTCTGAACAAACATTAAAAATGCCATTGACACTGACGAGAATTTTTAGAACCAAGACGTGATCATAATTTTTTTTCAAAAAAATTAAACTTACACCGATAGCAAACAAAATTCCTTTCCTTTAAAAGGGACACTTCACCCTTTTTGCAAAAAAAAAATATGTTAATGACGTTTAGAAGATTTAGAATACTTTCCTGAGGGTCTTTATGAGACTCCTCTTTTTAACAATCTGTCTCTGAAGTCTGAACTGGAATTGTCCTTCAACAAAAGGAGAGGAATGAAGAAACAGTGTGTCAGTTTCCTTTTAAAAATCCATGCTTTGTTATTCCAACGAGTGGGAATATATACCAGATCTGCCACTGGCACAAAAATTACCCAGACCAGGTGATTGTGCACACTTCAATTCACTTCCAATTCACCTGCGGTGCTGATAGACAACACTCAAAACTCTTTCAAGGAGAGCTCCTTGGACACGCAGCTTTTTGTTTGGAAGCTTATTATGATGGGTTGAGATTGGAGGTTACATCTAAAGTATTCATGACTTCTGAAAGCTTTCTTCTAGTATCAATTCTACTACACAGCATGTACTGTACCTTACAAGCTGATCAAATGCGGCTTATGTTCAAAACAAGACAAGAATCTATTTTGTTCAGATTCAACCTCTGAGGTGCCTGAAGGAAGGGGCACAGATTATTCCATGGAAATAGTTTTTGAGATATCTTGCTTGGGGACCAGCTAGTGTTGGAGAGATGGACCCAAATGCCATCAACTGCTAGTGTGGCTCAAATTAACCATTGAAATTGACTACTTTGCTGTACATAGATGTGCATGCATAGGAAATGTGCTGATAAATACGTGAGGCTGCATACACTGCACAATGTAATAGTAAAAAATGCAAATATTCATGCAAAATGCAGTTCTCTCAAAGCTACAGTATATGCCTACAAAGTAAATCAAGTCAAATCCATGTCTCTCTAGCTCTCACGCATGTGAAAGGGTAAGGCTGTCCATTTCCCCCTCAGGCACATTTATCAAACCCATGCCTCTAAAACCACAAGGATTTCTGCATTTCTCCTGTACGATACTCCGATCAATCAAAGCCGCTCCTCTGAGATCAGGCGTTGGCCCCTTTGTTGCCCACAGAGCTATCACAGTTATAGGGCTTCCAAGAAAAAGACGTCACTTATTCCTCCCTTGTAAAGGCAAGCACATGTATCAAAGCCATCTCACTGAAGCAGACTCTCCGATTTCCTCTGCAAATCACCTACCGAACCATACCTCACTCTCACTCTCACTGAATTCCTCTGCAGCAGAGTCAAATCAAACAGAAAATGCCCATTTGTCCCCAAAATCAAACCTCATTTTGCTCATTTTATCCATGAAAAAATATATATAACCCATTTTGACCCGAGATCAGATTAAAAAAATGTCTTCTACATCCTGACAGTTTCTATGTCATTCGTTCTTCGATTTCTCAAAAATAGCAGACCTACAAGCTCCTAGCGCGCCACTCGGTGGCTTGGGATAAACATCTTTCTCCTAAAAGTACACTTTAAATCAGTATCATGTCTCAAAAATCACCCAAGTTTGAGCATTTTCTCCAGCACAACTGGGTCACTCCAAGGGTCTAAAACAAAGCACACTTTGGTCTATTGTCTGCCTGCATTATTCACACACAATTACAAAGCCCCTTGCCTCCATGAAGCACTCCTAACATCCATCAAAGCAGTGCCCTGCCTGCTATATCTTCAACAGGCTGCCCTCATGGGAGACATACAAGGGTGGGGTGGGTGGAAGTGTCTGTTCAGCAATGCATGGAAACAGTGTACAGTAGCCATCAGTAGTATGGATGTGGGTGCTGAAGCTGCTACTCGATAGCTTGCTTTCATGAATCAAGAAGCCCTCAGACTCATAAAGCTTGATGGCTTAGTCTGGTCGAGGTGAGCATCGAGCAATACAAAACCAGGGTGTGCGTGTGTGTGTGTGTGTGTGTGTGACTGTGTGTGTGTGTGCGTGCGTGCACTAATTTACTATCCCAGCTATCTATAATCTCCCTGGGAATCAATAATGGTTTATTTTACGTTATCGTAAATGCTTGTCAGTCAGTGACTGATAAAAATGTACCTGCGTTGTTGTCTCCACCAGGCCGAAGGCATGGGGAGAGAGTATGTTTTGCACTCCGTCCGTGTGTGTGTCCGTCCGTCCGTTACCAGCTAATCTCCGGCACCGTTGGCCCGATCCATGCCAAACTTTGCACACACACTCCATGGATGCCAATGACAAACCTCTGCCCTAAATATTCCTCAACGGCCTGTTATAGCGCCACCATGAGGCCGATTTAGGCAAAAGACATTTCTGTAGATAACTTGTACACATTTTATCCATACACCACACAATTCGGTATACACTATCTCCAGAGTCAACACAGAGCCCAGAAGGGCACTTTTTCTAGTTAGTTTCTGTTTTACTGAGACTGTTGAAGCCCTCAAAGAGTAATGGAGTCAGCCCGAATGTCATGCAGAGTTAACCCTGCATGACATTTTTTGTCCGGAGTTTAGAACGTCCCATGGGGACCAGGACTTGTCAGCAACGGGAAGAACATGGGAGTCAAGTGTGATTTTGGGATCATGCAACAGTTACCCTAAAAAAAACACACGTCAACTAAATTTAATTAAAACTATATTCGATCTAAATCCATAATTTTAAGACGGCAATGTTCAATGCTATGAGCTAGCTAGTAGCTAGTAGCCAAAAGGCTACTCTTTGGCGCCCCTAGCGGACCGGACCGGTTCTACACAATCTAGTTCAAGTCACTGAATGTAGCTTTAAACAAACTATTACTTAATTAGCACCCGTTGCTTAAACAAACATTATGTTGTAAGATAAGAGCGCCCCTCACTTCACACGGGTGTGATTTTTATATCCTATATACAGCTTTGTCATAACTCGTGTCACATTTGCCATTGACAATGAAAGGAGAATTGGCCAATCAGGGACCAAGTATGTATGTCGGTGGCGTCGCTCTGCCAATCAGGGACCAAGAACAGCAATCGGCTGGGTATGTCCAGCCAATGAGAAACCACTGTTTTTGATTATGTAACTAAAGTACGTTACGGTCAATAGGGGGTACGTATCGGCTGGGTATGTCGGTGCACTCCACTGGGCAATGAGGGACCACTGACCACTGCTGTATTTCAAACCTAGACAGCAGACGTACCAGCAGTGGTGAGCACACCTCATGGCGCGCTCGTGTGCCATGCGCAAGTTGGCAGCTCGACAGAGTGTATTTCTAGGTATGTATTTCATTGTGATGTCAGGACAATCATTATGATGTCAGAATAGGCCAGCTCCATATATGGAGATATAGGGGTGATCAGGTCCAGAGCCCCGGGAAGAGGCTTTTGTGCTGGTTCTGGACAACTGTGGGTATTACGGACTCGATTGTGAATTTACCGAATCATTTGCTGGACCAGATATTATCGCTGATGGGCCTGTTCTTGCCTACAGGACCACTCTCATGTTGAATGTACCTCAACCGATGTCATGCGTCGGTTTCTTGTGAAGTTTCTGTCCTTACCAATTCAGATATAACAGGCTGTGTTTCATTCATTTACCCGGCTCCAACAAGGCGGTGAAACCAGAACAGGAAGCCAAAAGAGAGCGCTGATTAAAGAAAAAGTGCTACTGCTGGGAGCAGCATTTCATATTCCTACTATACTCACGCACAGTGCGCTGCACACACACGTGCAGTCGCACACACTGTATGTATACACATGGATGTACTGTATGCATATAGTGCACACATGCATACATACACAGATGCATATGAATACACACACAGATACCAACCACACACGCACACATTATGCAAAATAATATATGATGCCTGAGACACATACTGCGCACAGTAGAACACCACCAACGCCGTCTGAATTATTCACCAAAACCAGGCCTTGGAGGCTCTGCCGTCTGTCTGTGTGTGTGTGTGTGTGTGTGTGTGTGTGTGTGTGTGTGTGTGTGTGTGTGTGTGTGTGTGTGTGTGTGTGTGTGTGTGTGTGTGTGTGTGTGTGTGTGCGCGCGGCGGGGGGGGGGGGGGGGGGGGAATCTCCAAGTACACTGCGTAGGCAGAGGAGGGAAGCCCATGTGTGTGTCTGAAGGAGCCCGGCTAGCAGCAAGAGAGAAGGAAAGAGTGAGATGGAGCGAGAGATACGGTGACTCTGGGAGCCATGATGGAGAGACATTCAAGGTCAAGGTTAGCTTTATTGTCCCTTGCGGGAAATTGGTTTGCAGCCAGATCATAGTAAAAATACACACAAAACCACACAACAACATTCAATACAAGACTAAGAACAGGGCACTAGAGACAGAGAATTCATGACATACAGTAGTAGCAAAGTCAGCAAAAGTGCATTAGTGGGCAGTATGTGCAAAAGGGCAAGAATAAAGTGCTATTTGCTGTTCAGTAGTTGAATAGCAGCTGGGACAAATGATAATTTGAACCGATTGGTCTTTGTGGCGGGCACCCTCAGCCGACGACCTGAGGGCAACAGTTCAAACTCAGACCGAAGTGGGTGATCCGATACCTCCAGGAGGGAGGAGGTTCTCTTAAGCATCTGCCTCTTGGGAGAGATACGTTGAGAGTAGAGGAAATACAAAATTACAGAAAACGTCAAATGTCAAACCCATTTTGACCTGAGATCAGATTCTAAAAATGTCTTCTACATCCTGACAGTTTTCCGAAAAAGCTATGTTTCTATGTCAGTGGTTCTTCGATTTTTCAAAAATAGCAGACCTACAAGCTCAGTGGCGCGCTACGAGCTTGTAGATCTGCTATTTTTCAATAGCTAAAGCATAACTTAATGCTAACACCAAAAGGGGTTCTCGCCCAAAATGGCGTATTATAGAGTTTAAAATAAGTGTGCAAGAAAAACATCGAAACGAGCAATCACTGTGGAAACATGGTGGAAATGGAAACTAAACACATGGAAATATCGGACATTACTCAGACCGAACTCTAAAACAATGCAAAACAAGTCCATTACGACTCAGCCTTCACAGGCTCCAGGCAGAGCGTCGTGTCAAGTAGCTTCAAGTTCCATCCACTCCCATTATAAAAGGAGAAAAACCAGAAAAAGGGTCCCCATGCTACAAATTGAAGCAGCTCAGTGCTCACTAGCGTGAAAATGACACGTCAGGTACAGCATGTGGTGAACTATCATCCGGTGCAGAGCAGACCAACTCTTCCAACCCATTCTTGGTTAATGAGAGACCACCTAAGTCTTGGACAACATGTCCTAGTGTAGCCCAAGGAAGCTTATAGAGAAGGAAGTGCCATGGTCATGTGACTGTGCTGCACCATGACACTTTCATGGGAGCCAAATCTTGCACCGGAAGTTACATGAATACAAAGCAGTGAATGGAGCAAGTTGGACCAGCTCATAACAAACATTATTCATGAACCATTGAGACATGTGTCATATAACCGGTTCAGGCATATAAAATAAGACATATCATGTTTTCTAATCACTTGCTGTGCACTCATACACACCGCTGCCACCAATGTAGCCTCAGCCGGGAGGCGAACCCGGGTTCCCCATTCCACAGGCACAGTACGTTACCAGTCAACAAAAGAGCCATGGCCAGATAGGCAGACGACGACTGTAGGCTATACGGTGCTGCGTCACTACTTGCCTATCGGGCCATCGACTGGCAACGTACTGTGCCTGTGGAATGGGGAACCCGGGTTCGCCTCCCGGCTGAGGCTACACTAGCAACCGCCAACTTAGCAACACCATAAGAACCAGAATAGCATCCACCTATTTACCGTTTACTATCATTTATTCAAGTTGTAAGAGGAAAATAAATAGGCCTACTTTATTATATTGGAATATGGACCCCAACAGCAAATAAACGACTGGATTACTAGATACAATGAATATATAAAAAACGAATTATCTTCATTAATACACAATCAAAGCATCTAAATCCCAGAGGTTTGTTTTCATTCCCCTGGCCTGAAATTCTATATTAAATTGATTCGAGCATCTATACCCAACAGAAACATATATTGTCTCTGTTAACTTAGCACCTGCTCTGGTTGGTTGAGTTTGCAAAATTTGTGCTGCCACTGCATTACGTTTCTCACACTCTCCTCCTCATTAGAGATGTTAGGTGGACAGTCTGTTCGCTACACAGAACTGTGTGTGACAGTTTCTGTACCGGGAAGGAGAGGGACATGCTGTTCCATTTTGACAGCCCAGGACGTTATTAATTCAATTGCTTGTAAAAATAGCTTCTTTTCACCTGACAGAGGGGAATTTCCCCGGCCGGACGTAGCGTGTGGAAGGGACACGTTATTCCGACCAGTTCCTTTCCCCTCCATCAGGCGCCCCGGCTGGCCAGGGGGAGGTAGTTTTAGAGACCAGGATTACGGCATGTTTTTGTGAGGGTATCTACCCTAGGGGACACGGGGAGAACATGCAAACTCCACACAGAAAGGCCCTTTCGCCAACCCCCGCCTCGGGTATGGGCACTGATGACGCGGAGGAGGGAACACGCCGCCAGTGCCCACAGCGTCCCCAGCGGGAATCGAACCCAGGACCTTCTAGCTGTGAGGCGACAGCACTACCAACTGTGCCACCGTGCCCCTAGAAAAAGAAAATAGAATTTTATAGCAGTTACCAAACTGTGTACCAACAGTCCAACACATCTCACTCCTGTACACATCATCGATCAAATTTGAGGCAAATTTGTTCAGACTGCGGTCCCATCTGTTTTGTTGCTGAGGTAATGACATAATCTATTTTGCTGTTCATATTTTCTACAACCAATCTGATTTCAATATGGACAGAAATTGGATTTGGGCTACTGTGAACATTGCCTTATTTATTAAATTCCAGCTTCAATGTCTGCTCAACATTGCAGCAAAGTGGATATTGGTTGTGCAGCTGGTGTGGCACTTCCTTGAGTAGATTTACTTTTCTTGCTTATTTGCTTTCGCTACAGGTACTGTAAAATGTTGATTTATGAACACTATCGCGTAAACTGTCCTGTACAAGCACATGGATATAGGGCCAGGTGCATTTATAAATGATTAAACACAATAGCAATACTACAAATGAGAGCAAGTTCATAGGGCAACTGATGTTGTGCGTGAGTTGGGAATTAATCGTTGGCTTTGGCACCTTTTAGAATGTACGTACACATAAAGCTGCCCCTCCACAGTCGTTAAGAGTGATAATCCCATAATCGTTGCAATCCTTAATGGACCGTTTCGCTCTGAAGTGTCCACAGCTATGGTGTGTACAGTGTCTCCCGCCTTCCTTAACGAGGTTATGCAGATGTATGCAAATGAGCTCTAATCCCTGCAGGACACCGGGGACTCCAGGGTCTGTAAGTCTGGTGGTTAGCTGTCCTTTTCTACGGCATGGCCAGTCACAATGAATGCCATGAAGGCAGAGAGAGACCGAGACAGAGAGAGAGGGCGTTCATGGTGAGAGGGCTCCTGAGAGGGTCACGGGTGATAGTCAACAATATATATATATATATATATATATATATACACAGTATATGTTTGTTTTTTTTAAGTTTATTGATAAGCACACTTATTCAAACCATTATACAACAGAACCGGGAGGAGAGTGATCAACATAGTCATTTTCAACATTATTGTGTTTCTGTTTTTTTCCACCGTACATTTAACTCTCCCCTCTCGGTGTTCAGTTTCATTTTATTACAGTAGTTCATGTGCCATATTTTTTATATACCTGTGTATACATACATATAACCCCCCCTCCCGTACCAGGGTCTGTGTTGTTTGTTTCCTACTAGCAGAAAGAAACTTGAACAGGCATAACTCATGCCTCGTTTGGTAGGGATTACAAACCCGGTTCGGCATTTATCGAGACCAGAGTATCAATAAGCTTTTGGCTTGTCGAGCATGTTATCGGGTATAGCCGCAGCAGCTGACATCATGGGCCACTCGCTATATAATAAAGGGCAGGCGCGTAGCGTGGATTAGATGATTGGCGGGGGGTGGCAGCGCATCTCCGACCAAGGTGTGAACGGTTTTGCCGACGTGCGAATGGGGGACAATTTAAAACAAAGGCGGCTTACATGCTGTAGTTTGCTACTAACAGAAATGTGCATGCACGAGGGCTGCCAAAGTAGGCTATATATCTTTTGCTGTTTTTTCGCACTAAACTGGAAGCCAACGTTGGTCATAAGGATTATGGAACCTTTTCCCTCCGATATTGCACACAACCATGCGGTTATCCACACGTCCATCTGATAGCTTTTAAATGTAAATGTCCACGGAGCAAAAGAGATATAAGCGGCTTCTTTCATTCATTGATTCGTTTGGGCTTCGTTGTTGTCCGACTGATGGAGCTGTCCATCGTAAGGCAGATATACAAGCTCACATCTTATCGATCTTATCGCTGCTTGCAGCTATATTATTATTATTGTTTGTTTTTTTTCCAAAACGACCCCAAATCCTCCCACGGGTCTGATCCCATTCCACCAGCTTAACAATCCTGATCAGTAGGCCAATATTGTTGAGGATCATATCACCAATGTTCCGCTTTACCATGTATCTGTTGACTAAATAGATAAAACATGACTGGAGGCATTATACACACAAAGATATACAAAAACCAGTAAGACGCCTTAAAGGCGAGAAAGTGACCGCTAGGGCTGAGACTCTACCGGAATAATGTCACTTCATTATGTGGCGATGGAGAGCGAGATAGCTCTCAATGGAGCAGAGTTCATCTCTTTCTCATCGCATTTAAATACTAAATATTCCAAACAATGTACAAGTACTCTGTTAGAGTACATCAGTGATTTCGGGGAGAAATATACTTTACTTTTACTACATTAAAAAAAAATACTTTTATTCCACTCATTAATAGTGATGGGAGATTAATCGGCAAACACATCGGTATTGGACGATTTTAGATTAATAGGCATCGGTTCGATTAATCAATCAGACCGATTACAGATAAACAAGCCCAAAGTAACAGCTTGAACAGATCTATAGTACAAGCTCACAATATTAAATATAAAAAGGTATTAAAGTTAAATCTGACTTGCCTAAGCCTGCAGTGCACATATACCCTGTTACATGTATTGTTCAGAATGGACAAAATTTGTATAATTTTTCAATACAGAATGAGATCATATCGACATCGGTAATATCGGTTATCAGCAATAAATTATATCGGATATCGATATCGGCCAAAATGTCTCATCGGCACATCCCTACTAATTTAACCAATTTTGGGCGGGAACCCCTTTTGGTGTTAGTATTATGTTATGCTTTAGCTATTGAAAAATAGGTCTGCTATTTTTGAAAAATCGAAGAACCACTGACATAGAAACATAGCTTTTTCAGAAAAGTGTAAGGATGTAGAAGACATTTTTAGAATCTGATCTCAGGTCAGAATGGGGTAACATTGGACAGCTTGTTACTCACTACAAAATAGAATATGAAATTGTCAGTCTCATCTGATTAAGCAGAATGATATTTGCACGATTTGCATATTTGCAACAGGCAAAGCTGGCTCATCAAGACCATCAGCCATAAGGCCATGCAGCCAAACTATTTGCATATTCGCCAGGAAACACACATACACACACACACCACACCATGAACGCCTCGTCCAACGCCTCATTTACATACATTTGCATCTTTCAGGTGTAAGCCTGTGAAATGTTCTTTCTATCGTAGTAAGACAGAAAGAGCATTTCACAGGCTTACACTTAGAATTGTACCATATAGGCTACATTGTCATTAAAACGTTCAGTTCACATTATTCACACACACACACACACACACACACACACACACACACACACACACACACACACACACACACACACACACACACACACACACACACACACACACACACACACACACACACACACACACACACACACACACACACACGCACACACACACACACACACACACACACACACACACACACACACTTTATGTTTTGATAATCAGCGCTTTGCCATATAGATGATACATACACTGTGCCACTGTGTGCGCAAATAGTGCTTTGTTTGACATGCTCCGCATTTGAGCGCACACACCTCCATCCGCCCCCTGTTAAAGCCCCCCCCCCCCCCATAAAACGATGCATCGACTCAACTTCGACTTTACTGTCTGACAAGTCGACTTGGCTAAATCTCAACTCGTTAATGCCCTGCCGTGTTTGGGGTCGGGGACGAGGCGCAGTCCCCCATATGTTATGTGTCTGCTGTCTCCGTGGATTCAGCGACAGCAATGCACAGCATCATCATCGCAGTTGTAAAATGCGTGCAGAGTGCGCGCTCCAGGGAAACTTAAGTGCACAGCTGATGCTGAAATCTTTGTTTCGGCGGTCTGCTTACAGAGCAGCGGTGGGCCTGGTAGCCAGCTCTGTCTGTCTGTCTGCTTACAGAGCAGCGGTGGGCCTGTAGCCAGCTCTGTCTGTCTGTCTGCTTACAGAGCAGCGGTGGGCCTGTAGCCAGCTCTGTCTGTCTGTCTGCTTACAGAGCAGCGGTGGGCCTGTAGCCAGCTCTGTCTGTCTGTCTGCTTACAGAGCAGCGGTGGGCCTGTAGCCAGCTCTGTCTGTCTGTCTTGTCTGCCTGCCTGCTTACAGAGCAGCGGTGGGTCTGTAGCCAACTCTGTCTGTCTGTCTTGTCTGCCTGCCTGCTTACAGAGCAGCGGTGGGTCTGGTAGCCAGCTGTCTGTCTGATTACAGCAGAGTAGTGCAGGCTCTTTACACCAACCCACCCCACACACACGCACGCACGCACACACTCCACCACCTCCAGCTGCCAACGTTGCCCTGTTCGACACGTGCCCATTTGAGATGAGAAGGCAATTAGACATGGAAGCACAAGAGGCATATGCTGAAGGCCAAACAGGAGGGGAGGGGGGAGGGAGAGAGGGGGGAGAGAGAGAGAGAGAGAGAGAGGAGAGAGAGAAACAGGTTGTCAAATTAGACAAAGAACAGAGGGGGGAGAGCCAGGGAAGTGTGTTTATAAGTTCCAAGAGTGTGGCGAGGGAAAGAGAAACTGTCTAAGTGGAGTGAATTCACACCATTAGTGTGATTTTTTTGCCGCAATTACTCCTGACAACATCAGTACCAGATGATCAGTGTTGAATACAAAAGAATAAGCACTGTGTGGTTGTCTCAATAACAGGTGCTCGTTGGAGAAGGTTCGACAATAGATAAACTCAAGTTCCTTCATCCAAGTGCAAAAGGAGTGAACTCAAAGGAAATCCATGAAAGGCACTCTGTTTCAGTGAAGTTTAAAAGGCCTTTATTTTAATTGCATCAGCTAGGCAACCAATGTGTTTCGGCTATGAAGCACATAGTACAAAACTAACCAAAAGGTATGGCACCCCCATATCTTCAAAGTCTGATCGGACTCTACAAGCCGCCCCGCACGCTCACAGGCAGGGTGGCAGAACATTCACTAAAACGTCCCAGACTCTTCTCCTTTCTGGCTCTAAAACTATGGAATGAACTTCCCATTACAATCAAAACTGCAGACTCACTTCCAATTACTATGTAATTTAGATAGCATTTTATATAGACATAGCACTTTATAGTGTATAGTATACTCATAGCTTTACTGTACAGATTTTCTACTGTTAGACAGAGATGCTAGGTTCTTAGCTTCCTTATGATTCTTGATGAAATTTGTTCTAATTAATTTGATGTATTACCATGCGTTGTTCTTGCTTACTGTAAAGTGTCAAAATTGTAACTTGTAAGCATTCATCGGGGTCCAATGAGTGAATCAGGAGTTTGTTTACCTACTAGATGATCGGCGTTGAACTGTTTACACCCTCCATGTATAGCAGAGGAAGAACTATGCCAACACCGTGGAATATCCCCATGTGCTGTACTCCTTATACTTACTGTAGGCAAACTCATCCTACAGATACTAGTAAAACTCCCCATAATGACATCAGTGTCTTGCAGAAATCTTCATACAGTATGCCTAGTCTTCCCTACATTGATGTTGTTATACTCTCCCATGTACAAAAACATTGAATTCCAATATTTCACACATTTTGGCATGGTTTCTAAAGAACTCACTGTAGCTAGCTAAACCATTTCGTTTGAGTGATGCAGAACAGCAAGCATGCGTGTCTTCCGTCATTATTCCTGCTCTGTATATCAGGAGTTTGAAAACAAAATCACTGGCATGGCATGACTAAAAGGAGATACATCTACGACTTAACCCATTTTGGGGCGGGAACCCCTTTTGGTGTTAACATCATGTCATGCTTTAGCTATTTTTGATAGCAGACCTACAAGCTCACCTATGTGTGTCTGTGACGTTTTAATGAGCATGAGAATGAGTACCAGTAGGGGCGCTGTTGTGCTCTCTCTCTCTCTCTCAGAAACAGAGAGAGAGAGAGAGAGAGTGCTGCAGCACTGATGAGAGAGAGAGAGAGGGGGGGGGGTAGTTGCACCACTCAGTTCACACAGGTGTGATTTTAGAATCTGATCTCAGGTCAGAATAAGTTAACTGAGAAATCAAGAACCCACACGACTAAATCCATGCGAGCCTGGTGCATATTCTCCTTTCACATCTACAACAAGTACTCATAATGATTTATCAATAACCATAATACATTATGACATAACCTGAAGTACTTTAAGGTCAAGTATCATAATACATAATTCCTTTGCCTTTTATCTTGCGACCTTCTTTTGTTGTTACTTTGTGTAGCTTACCTGTATATGAAAAGGAATAAAATCTTCAAGGGAGATCTTTTGGCAGCAGAAATATGTGGGAGGATTTAAGCTACCAAATACTGTCAGTGACAGACTCACACTCAACCCTCTCCTTTTCATCAATAACCAACATGGCTTCTGTTTTGCACAAAGCGGCATACAGTATTATACGGATATGTATAAAGTCCACCCAAGTTATTTTTCTTGCCATGCAAAGGAATTCCCCGAATTCATTTTCGTTAAAAATGTAGGAAGACTTTGTTCTTTTTGAATCCACAAAATATTTTCCATTTCCTGTCATATTCCTGTGGAATAGCTCCAGGGCAGTAGGCCTGCTACTACATGGTACAGAACAGTCTTGGTTTTTCTGTATCTTTGTTTTGATAGATTTAAAAATAGTTAAAAATGTCCATGAAATATGTCAACCTATCAGTTTCTTCCACACAACGACAACTTTCAGTTCAAGCAGATGTCTGAGTTACACCCACATACTGTACATTTGTAAATGTGACAGCATGCGCCGTACACCCATGTGTGCTGCACATTATTGTGGCTTGTTTTGAACGTTATACAGTATGTATGTAACCACTGTTGTTACTACAGTTCCAGGTTTACATACACTAGCCAACTCTTACGTGACCACATGATATCTTACACTGACTTCATATGTTTCAATTTCAAAAGTTTATGTAACTACTGTTCCTACAAGATTAAGATTAATCACCACACGGGAAGTAGCAAAAAACTGTTACGATGAGAAGCAGACTTGAGCCACGAGAGCCACTGCAGAGCGAGCTGTCAGCCAAGAACAAGCTAATGTTAAAGGGAGAATAATACATTTGGACTGCCCGGGCCTGTAGACATTGTGAGGAGGATCACAATAAACAGATAACATGAGAGGTTTGGGGTCAGGTTTCAGTCATCTGGAGCAGTGTTATGTCCAGACAAGAGGTATAGTTGCAACGCAGAAGAAATGCTTTACTGGTGGCCAATTGTAGCCTAATGCCACATACAGTTTAAGTAGTAGAATTACACAATATGGCTCAACCCTTCTACAATTACAACATTCATAGTAGGGATTACTGTCAATTATTCACTTTGATATAAATTATTCACAATCAATGTTTTGCTGTGAACTCCGTCAACAGGTCAGTGGACAGATGTACTGTCAGTACTTGCCCTTTAGTCATATAGTTTAGCTGGTTAACTGTACTAGTTGAAATAGTTGAACTAACTGAACTTTGGGCATGCCATTTAAGGCAAAAAAAAAATCACAAATGGCACATCTACAAGCTTATGTGTCACGATCATAGACTGTAAAAAATATGGACAAAGCGTTCCCCGGGTCTAACATGAACGTAAAATGAAGCCTGTAATAATATGCTAATTCCTGATGTAAGTCGCCATCTTTGGTACCAGCTGGCCATTGGCTGGCTCCGTTTTGTATACCAGCTGGTCATTGGCTGCCCAGACAACGAGGCGGGACTTCCCCCCTTCTTCTCCGTTGGTTTTTATTTTGACTCGAGTGGGAGGGGAATCCCGATCATAGACTGTAATGGTAGCCACGCCCCTCAGAACATACGCGATGGTTTTTTTTCTTTATGGTCATTTTTTTAATTAATGGGACCATAATTTTCCCAAAAGAATATTATGACATTAGAAATGAGACTTTAAACTAGTGACTGGAAGAAGAAAGTATTCATGACCATGTTTATTAAGGTAATACAGTCTAGGTGAAGTTGGGCCAAAATACATGGGCCTCTATGGAGCTATGGGGCTTTTTGGGTCCGGTCCAGCGCCACAACAGGCCATTATATGAACTACCGATTTCAAATGAGGCTTCACGAAATATCTGGCTGACTGCCCCCCTGGTCACGATGCATTGTGAGCTTGTAGCTCAGCGATGTTTGTACAAATAGGCCTTAACCTTGGTTAAAAACATTTTATTTTGTATTGTACAACCCATGGTTCAGGAGTTATATAGTGTGGGCTTGGGCCATGGCTCAGTGGTCCAGGCACCTTGGCTGGTAATCCAGTCTGGCAGTGTGCCAAGGGTTCGACTCCCAATCCTGACGGCCTTTACTGCATGTCCCCCCATTTCCTGTCAGCCTACCGTCTGTCCCTCCATAAAATATATAAAATAAAGGCGAAAGCCACAAAAAAAACATTTAAAAGGAGTTATATAGTGTGGTAATTTTTGATGGATTGAACATGGTGGACCCTCTTGTAAACAAGTGTATGCTTAATTGGGTCGTCCACTCACAGTTAACAGTCTTTGTATTGAGTTTGTGCTTGAAATGTACTGTAATTCTGCAAAAAAGTACGAGGTGTTGATGAATAATGTAACTGATTTAATCACAAATATATTGTAGGTAGAGCAGAGCAGAAAGCTCCCTGAACACACAGCTGTTGGATTGCAGTTGAGATATTTCACCAAGATTAGAACTGTCCCGCCACCCCGGGGGTCTTGACAGCTTCTAACGAAGACATTGTTTTCACAGGCCTGGCTGTAAATAACTCTTAAGCAGTTTACTCTTTCTATGAAGTCACCACAGTTTGCATGTCCTAACTATGTCAGCCCTTCCGTAGGATGTTTTTGCTAAGTTTTTTTTTTTTTTTTTTATAATTATTTTTTATCCCACGATTTTGTAACCCATTTTTCACCCCTGTGTCAATTATCTAATGTGATCCTGAACTCATGCTTCCTTCATGCATGAGTGTCCAAGTTGCTCCTTTACACCTGACAGGGGGGAGTTTCCCTGGTTGGACGCTAAGTTGATTTCTTAAACTTTTAAAGTAGCCAGAATAATCTTTTCTGACTTTTGGCTGGGGCCTTTCTTCACCGGGGACCCCCGGACTCATCACAGTACTCATTACATTCCTCGCTCTGCTCCTGTTAGTCTACTTGTCAGCCCATAGAACCCCATTGTGAACCCGGACATTTTGAGTACCCTAAAGTTTTTGAAACTGCCGGATGCTAACTTGCATATGTTGGGCAATTTTCATAATTAGCATAATAAGCTGGGGTACCATTAACATCCAATATAAGGCAACATTTAAAAAAATAATTATGCTTTTAGTAGCATGTGACAGGTCAAACTAGGGGGTTTTCAAGATTCAGAATCCATTGAAAGCATTAGTTTTGCACGAAAAACACTCATTCATCACAAAGTGGCTATGGCCAGATTTAGCCCAAGGAGTGTTTTTTTGTGCAAAACTAATGCTTGGAATTCCTGCTCCTGCAGATGAAACATGGAGTCTGCTCCACATCATCACAGTGATGCCCAATTTACTTTCATTAGTCATCTCCTGAACCCTGCTGTCTCCCTCTGTCTTAGTGAAGGCGTAAGAGCAGACATCTCAACTGGAAATTGCAACCAAAATGAAAAGCTGGCATGATATATTGTGCCAGTGCGCCGTCATGACTAATCTCACTCCCTACTGGGAGTGAGCATGCAAAGTTTGATGCATATCGGTCCAGTGGTGTCACGGCGGTGTCACATTATCTGTGCACGGCCAGGTGGACACATGGACACGGGGACAAAAATATAATCTCTGCATCCTGACCTGGCAGAGATAATTAGTTCTGGCCACGGAGGGACATACAGTATTATTGCATCACTGGTGCCAGCTACTGTATAAAAGGACCATCAGCAAGCCTGTGCCAAATCCAATATAGTATAAACACATTGAAAGCAGAGTTCACAAAATAAAGATAGGCTAATCAAGCTAAACAAAACATAATTTATTTGAATTCTGATCTTTGAGTTTTTCTTTTAATCATCATTGCACTATAAAAAAGGTGCAGGTGGTGCCAATTGCCACCTGCACTAAAATGCACACCATTTGGTCTCCCAGGAGGCGTCACACCGTGCCTCCTATTTAGCTCACATCAGCACCGGTCATGATGACACATCTGAAGACAAGTCTAGGTATTCGTCACGCCAGACTCCAGATAGAGATGGAAACAATGAGTGGGTGATTTGTATTAAAACACTGCCACAGGGGTAAGACATGTCGATATCGAAGGCTATATCCATTTGGAAATGCTGAAAGGCAGCCGCATGAGCCTTTGAGGGTTGTTTTTCAACAGAGCTGAAAAACAATCTTTTTATATATCACGCAGCTCACTCTGGCACTACTCAACTGGGAGTTGGAATAGAGAAAGAGGCTGGCAGGGAAACACAAGCCAGGAGTCTCAAACCACTAAAGGGAAGAAGTTACATTAGACCCTTGAGGTGAAGCAGGAGCATTTAAGCATAGCCTGCAGCCGTGACTGAACGCTATCATGCAGACATCTTTGCCAGTGCAGGAGTATCTGTCTATGCCCTTTGAGCAGACTCAGACGAAGATCGCCCAGCACCTGCCCTCTCTCTACCTGTTGTTTTGTTCAAGCCTTAACACATTTCATTGATGTTTTACATGGAAAGCAACTTGCAGTCACATTACCATAACTCATGGGCCTCCACTTACAATAAATATAAGCTGTAAACCTCAAAGCATACTGTAGATAATACTAGCCCTGAAACATGACTGTCATGAATGATTATCATGACAGCTCGTGAAGACATGGCTCGTGAAGTACGAGCGTCATGTGAACCATGGCTAAGATAATGCCTAAGCAAAATAATGGCTTGTCAATGCAAGTGGCGTATTCCATAATGGCTAGGCGTATAATTAAGAGTGTGTGTGTGTGTGTGTGTGTGTGTGTGTGTGTGTGTGTGTGTGTGTGTGAGGCGGGGGACGACACACACTATTAAGTGATGTAAGTGAAGAGGGTGAGTGATGTTCTATCCGGCTCTTCAATAAACAGAAAATAAATGTTCAGCTTGGCATGACTTTGAAACTGATAAATAAATGGGTAGGCCTACTCTCTCTCCTGATTGGTTCAATTGTATATTATTGTTCTAGATATAGTTCCCATTGTCTGCTCATTTCCAAATTCACTTTTATCTATGTATGCTATAAGTTCTGTCTCCTCATTGGATATAGGCCTACAATAATGGCATCCATTCCTAACCTGGAAATGTAATTTCGGTTTACTAAAGAGCGGGAGAGACAGAGACTGAACACACTAACAATTAGTAGGCTACTAATAATATCACATACAGCAGTTTGCAGTAGAGCTATTTAAAACTTATTTAACAAAGGAATAGGCCTGTCAACTTAACCTACTTTAAACATGGAAGTAAAAGAAAAAAATGAAACACACAGGCTGTGTATTTCGTAGGCTATATTAGTGTGCAAAATAAATCATTTGTCTTACTTTGACTGTCGAATTTTCTTATGATGGTGTCCAGGAAGGTGTTCTGTGGAGCCACGTGCCCCCTCCGGACCGGCATGGTTGCTGTAAGCTTTAAAAGCTTGTAACTTTATTATTATAGTAAAATGTCACACTCACACGCCGTTTTGTGCGTGTTTTAAGTCCCCGTCTGAAGCGCACGGCACAGCGCGTTTACTGTATTCAGTCTCCAAGATAGATAAATCTCCAATGGCTTTACTCAGTCCTCGACCAAAGTTTCTCCAACTTGGTCGGGGGGCGTGGGGGGGTAGAGAGAGAGGGCGGGAGGGGTGGTGGTGGTGCAGGCGGCGGGAGGAGGAAAAACAGACGCACAGCCGTTAGGTTAACAGGGGTTCGATGGACGGTTTCCAGTTTCCAGGGTGAGCCTCCCGGCTGGAAGAGAGCCCCGTGTCTGGTTACGTCAAAGTGTGCTCGAAGCTCCGAAGACCACCACAGCAGCAGCAGCAGTCAGTCAGTCACACTCCTTCTCATCCCCGTACGAGAAGAGTCCGCTCCGGTGAGGGGGGGTGAGCCAGCTTGGCGGCGGCGACGACGAAGCCATAGTTGAGTTGAGGGGACGCTGCTACGCGTTTACTGTTCAGTCTTCACTGCCTCAGCAGCTCGTTCAACCTTTCTTCTCCTCCCGCTCTGACTGTCTGTCTTCCACAAAACAGTGAACACTAGAAGTGGAAAGTAAAAAACGTCTGCGAGATGCGCGCTCTCTCTCTCTCTCTCTCTCCGTCGCAGGCAGCACTCTGCGGGTCTCTCTCTCCTCACTGTGCGCTCTGGATATATGTTGGTCTCACCGGCGCCGCTCCGCCACTGTCAGCTTTTAACCCTTTCCTCCACCGCTGCTCCAAACTCTAAACACGAAAGAATGGGTGACAAAGTGGAGACAAAGCGCAACGTCAGCACAAGCTAGTCACCCTATCCATCACCACTAGACAGTTGTTGTTGTTGTTGTTGAACAGGATAGGTAGTTCTAATCAGACTGGCGTGTCGTTTACAAGGATGATTTATTATCGGCAGTCAGACGGCGGAACATGTTTGGAACAATAGACCAAAAACTAGACAAAAGCGGAGCGAGGCGCTACAAACCGCTAATTTGATACGAGAGGCACCTGCTGCTCGCAGCAGGTGTTTTCGGTCTAACGCTTATGAGTCAAAGGAGTGAAAACTGATCCTCCTAATTAACAAGACACCACACCCCCACTCTTTAGAACAATATGTCTAGTTTAATTATAATAACTATTATTACTGGGCAAAATAAACATAGGTCTACTGCGAGAACTAACCTTTTCAAGTCATATTAAAGCTGCGTTGGTTTGGTTAAGGAAAGGAGGACATTGTAGTGGCGCTTTGTTGTTTCTTCAGGGTAGGCTGAGGAACACCCATGCAGCTTGCAGGCAGCAGCTCACACTGAACACACTACCATGCAACAACTACGTCACCGGCTGTATGGAGCGGCGCGTGCGGGGTTCCCCCTCCTCGTCACGGCCACGGGCGGCAGCACAAAGAGCACTGCTTTTGTCTCTCTCGCTGTCAAGTGGAAACCTTGTATGTCCAAACAAAGCGGCTACTTTGAACTTCTCCACCTGGACCCATTCCCCAATGCAGTTATTTGGTCCTTTAGGCCTACGTTTCGTTGGTTATTTATACCGGGTACCGTACCCGGTATAACATTTTATTTATTTGTAGCCTTTTAGGCTATATGAATAAATAAATAAAAACACGTACCTGTAGACCACGTTCACCTTCAAAATTCCTCATAAATAGTGAAAATAGCATAGATACATATAGTGCTTGTAGATAAGCTAATTTTAATGCATTTATTTTTGCATAGTAGGGCATTCATTTATTTTACTGACAGCGAGGACATGCATAATGCAGACACACGACCAACAAAATGCTTAATTTTGAGTAAGACAATTTTTAATTTATTATGACAACATTCACATCTGTTTCAAGGTTTTAAAGGACATACGTAGATTATTTTATTTGCCATTTTGGCTGCCAGGCCTTGGCCTATATAGCCTGCAGTGGCTGATGCAACACATTATCCAAAGCGTTTCACAATTCACACAGATCGTGTATCGATTTTTAGTGTCGACGATGATCAACGACCCTTGACATAAACATCAGAAATAATAACTAGCCCCATTCCCCCATTGATTGATTGATTGATTGATTGATTGATTGATTGATTGATTGAAATATGTATTAACAGTTTGCAGAATTACAGTACATTTCAAGCACAAACTCAATACAAAGACTGTTAACTGTGAGTGGACGACCCAATTAAGCATTACACTTGTTTACAAGAGGGTCCACCATGTTCAATTCATCTCAATATATCTCACCACATAGGCCTATGCATTGTGGTGCACAGTGCAAAGCTATAGCCTGTTAGATTTGGAACCATATTATTAATTTTAATCATTTATTTATCGGTATAGCGCTGGAAGATAAACTGATAATGTGCATGTGATGTGATGTGTGAGGCGCCCTGGTCTGCCGTCCTCCGCAACTCCCTTATTTAGTCAGGAAAAGAGAGGAGAGGAGAGGGAGGGAGGAGAGGCAGACACAAGGCTGTCAGGGGAGTGCCTTTCCTTTGATAACTCCCAGCCAGGCACGTGACCCAGCTCTCTCTCTTTCTCTCCCTCTCTCTCTCACACACACACACACACACACACACACACACACACACACACACACACACACACATCCTAATATGTTTTTGGGCTTGCTATAAGCTTGCCCAGTGTTGTTATTGGGCTGTTAATTAATAATAAGAACAATTTGATCTCATGGGAGACATTTTCAGATTCATCCATGCATGCAGCTGATGATTGCTGCCCAAGGCAAGTGGTCAGACGTTGAGCGCAGGGGGAGTTAAGTGTCTCTTGCTCAGGGACACCAAAACACATTCTCCAGGGCCAGGAAGCGGGAATCGATTCAAACCAGGGACACTTCAGTTTCCCAGGCGGCTTCTCTATACCATTGAGCTCTGGGCACCAATTCTGTTGTATACCCAGCATTGGCAAGGTTATTGCATTTGCATGCTAAAACAAAACTGCCTGCAGTAATTTATGTGTAAAACGGCCCTGAAATAGTAATGGGTGTTCCTGCCACTTGAAAAATGCTGTACTGTTTGTTGTAGTACACACAAGCTGTTTTTCTGTTTACTTTTGTGCCTGTGCGTTTTTGTTATGTTTTTGTTTTTATTTTTTCTTCTGTTTTTTGTTTTCTTGGATTCATATGTTTGATTTGATTTGTGTTCATTTATTCATTATTTGGTGTAAAAAAATTTTTTTGAAATAAAAACAAAGAAAGAAAAGAAATAGTAATGGGTGCATGTGTTATGGGTCTGGGTGTCACCTCAGCGGCGGCTCCAGAAGATTGTGACTGGGCGTGCTATGAGGGGGCTGGCTATTTAGCTATGGGGGGGCTGGCTATTTAGCTATGGGGGGGCTGGCTATTTAGCCGTCCCTGCGTCACCTCCATCAACCCAATCAGCTTGGCGGGTATACCACCCCCTTTAAAAGCCAGCTGCGATGGTGTTATGCGCAAAGCTAAGGACCTCCGGAGGAGGAACAGTGGTCATAGCTGAACCTACTTTAGACTAGGGGGTGTGGGGGTCCCGTGTGGGCGCCAAACCCCTAGGTCTCTCTCTTTTCTTCCCCCCACACAAGGTGTGACATACTCACGCAGAGCGATGTGTCCAATTTACAATGCTGTTTATTATGTTTATTTGAAACAGAAAATACTCTCTCACACGCTTATGCCAGTTCCCCTCCATCAGGCGCCCCGGCTGGCAAACCAAACATTTCTTGCTGCACTTATGACGTGGTCTGACCCACGTCTTAGTGGTATAATAAATAATAATAATACATTTTATTTATAAGGCGCCTTTCAGGGCACTCAAAGTCACCATACAAGTCAAGTGGCATAATAATAGCAGATATCGCATTGCGCCCTTAATTAACATATGGACACTCAATCCAATGCGTAAAATATGCTGGCGAGTCTTAAGCCATACTGTATGTGTGTGTGCTCAGCACAACTTGCATAATATGGGTTGTGCATATAAGATGATGTTATGACTGAAATATGGCATAACCCCTGGAATTACAACGTGCTTAGTAGGGGCCTAGCCTCTAAAGTTTTCTTGAAAATGCAATGTGTTAAAGCAATGTGTTAAAGCAGCACGCAACAGTCTTGTTTCAGGGTTATAAAACTGTGTTTTTTATTAGAAACATACACTTATAGTAGAAAAAAGGCTGTACAGGACAGTAGAGCATAATACAAAAAAAATAACTCTATTATAATGAACAATAGCATCCAGTCATATGATGACTATGGACTACAAAACAATGTTTACATCAGCAGTCGGATGTGACCCCTGGTCAGTTTGCCCACCCTGCTGTCCATCTGTCCATCGCAAGGTCCAGGTCCCAGCCTCTCTCTGCTGTCTTTCAACTGTCTGTGCACGTACGCACACAGACCTTATTGTACACACATGTACACATACATTATGTCTCTCCTGTATATGTGGACAGCCACACATGCATGCACACTCTCTCGCACACACACACACACACACACACACACACACACACACACACACACACACACACACACACACACACACACACACACACACACACACACACACACACACACACACACACACACACACAGTCGGGCTTAGCGCCTGGACAGGTCACCTCCTGTGAAAAGCCAAACACATGACAGAGAAATGGAGTGAGTCACAGATACATCACAGTCATATTTATACAACATAGAACAGTCCCTCAAAGACAAAGAGAAATATCTCCACAAGTGTGCTTACAAATGTGTAAACACACACACACACACACACACACACACACTGTGCACATACACAGTGTACGTGTGCATGTACAGTACATCTTATCTAGATTGATTGCAGTGCCAGGCTAATCCATCAGAAGTGATGGCCAGCGGAGTGTGGGCCTAGGAGGGAACTATAATCTGTGAGTTGTTCTGTGTCTTAATGTGGCTGCGTCCAATTAACTAATGCAATCAGGCATGTTGATGAATGGATTAGCACGTAATTGCTTCTGAGGTGGGACCCACCATTGAATTATTCATGGCAGGACAAGCCAAGGCAAACACGTTTCTGCTAGAGGAGCATGTACGTTGTGAGTGAGTGTGTGTTGATTGGATTATGCGTAAGTGCATGTGTCATTCACTACATGCACATCTGGAGTTCGGGGCCACACACACCTACATCTCACCGCCGATTCAGCTGACCACGCCTTCAGTTCTTAAGTTAAGTTATGACATAAGACCTGGACGAGCAAGATAGGGCAAAGAGTGTCAGGGCTCAGGGGCTTTGCCAGAGTAAGAAAGTACTGCCGAAGCAGACAACCCGCAACACTCCAGGTTAGAATAAAGTCGGTGCAAGGCTCGAATATACCAGTTGAAATGAAGAAAATGCCAGCACTCATTGTATGTCCTTTTCATATGAATTTATTTACCTCTGACGTTGATAACGAATGCGTTTCGATCTGTGTGGCCTTCGATGAGTGACAATGAGTGCTGGCATTTTCTTCATTTAAACTTTGCCAGAGTACCCAATGTACACGTCTGTCATCAGAGCGCATTTTGGAGGATGTAAAATACCGGTACCTGTCTAGTGGAGTCTAGAGGGGTGTTGGTGACAGGCTGACAGCTAGTGATAGACTACTACTTTTGGATCTGCAAAACGCAGCAAATCAAATAAACGCAACACCCACTGCACCTTAAGCAATGATGGCTGTATGATCCGTCCCAATGTCTGACAGAGTATGACAGAATGACAGAATGACGTGTGTGTGTGTGTGTGTGTGTGTGTGTGTGTGTGTGTGTGTGTGTGTGTGTGTGTGTGTGTGTGTGTGTGTGTGTGTGTGTGTGCGTGTGTGCGTGTGTGCGTGCGTGCGTGCGTGCGTGTGTGTGGACTCCTAACACATGCACAGCACCCACCCACCTTGGCAACTTGTGCACTCGCAGCTATGGATGACAGGCAGGACAACAGGCTCACTGTCCCCGCTGTCACACTGCAGGCTGAGGAACCGGACTGGAGTGTCAGGGTCCAAACGGTAAGTACAACAGTCACACACTGACTGGAGGTACGGCTCCTGGATGGAGACAGAGGAGAGGAGAGAGTTCAAGAAGGGTTTATTTGTCACTCATACAGTAGCCTCGGAAACCCAGAAACAAACTCCACACTATGGAGATAAACAGACAAATCTGTGTGGTTCAGTATAAAGGTTTTCCCTATTTCTACGCCTTATCCCTAAACGTCTTTGCTTTTTTTTACTATTTTGAAAAAAACATTTTAAAATACTTCAAATAGCCGAGATCTACATCGACACGTTGTGAGCTTGTAGATTGGCTATTTTAAAATGTTTTTCAAATTAGTAAAAAAAAAAAAAAAGGGTAAGGCACCGGCGAAAATAATCCCGCCACAGAAAATAGGCGATCTACATTCTCGCATACGTGCGACACACTTATCAACATGCTATTGTCGCTGATGTCATCCCAGAATAGGAAAGCTAAGCATCATGTGGTTAAGTGAGAGACTGCTTGTTGTTAGCACAATGCACCTCTCCAATCTCCATCCTCAGCAGTGTGTGGTTGTCTCAGCATGTTTACATGAAACAAACCGTATTACTCTCTGTTTTTTAGCTGTGTCGAAACTAGACAAGTGCCTTCTTGTGTGTCAGTCAACTCCATGAGACTAATTGAGGAGGGGTGGTGGGCTTTCCGTTGCTGCCTCCCAATTCCCGTTGCCACAGTAACGGACAGGGTAGCGACACATTTAGCTGAGCCTAGGTTTATTTTTACCCATTCTGGGCATGAGAGCGTCTATTTTTGCAGCGAGGGGCAAAAAGAACAAAGTCACTGTGGTATAAAGACGGGACACGTTTAGAGGGAGGGTGGGACAGGGTGGGACAACACACACATGTTTTTCGCGTGTATTTTTAGACTGCTAATTAATCAAAGTTAATTAGGTTTTTCCTCTTGCGATATTATTTAGCTTAGTGAGACATTTTTCTTTCAGGTCAGGTCCTTTGGAATCATTGAGAGAAAAATTGCAACTCTTCAACATCCACACGCACACACGCACACACAGATTTTGAAAAGGAAAGTGAGAATAATTAAGTGGTTTCGATAAATATTGAACCAGTGAAAAGTATTAATAAGAGC